>NC_088369.1:44281239-44296239 GCF_034508935.2 Berghia stephanieae
GAGTAAAGAGTCTTTTCCAAGGACTCAACTATGGAGCGAGGCTTGAACCCTAGAACTTCCGATCCGAAAGCCAGTGTCATACCACTAGACCACAACACCGCCAGCCCAGAGAGATGGTTGACTTTATCCGTTTTCAATAGAACACATTTAGATAGAGAACAGAATATGTATGTTATGTGTTTAATGTTTTTAAGGGTTTTACGATAAGAGAGAGAGAAAGAAAGAGACAGACAGACAGAGAGAGAGAGAATTGTTTTAAAGAAGTAAACCAGACTGTGTATATATTATTCAAACTATACATTTTATTTTGTCATTTCTTCTATCATTGGCAATCTTCATTCGTTTGTAGGTTTGTTTGTCAATGTGTAATTCGTCATCACCTGAATAGAATTGGTTGTAAATGTGTGTGTAAGGTAATGGGAGACGCCATCATAGTCAGGGACGTCATACAAACACAATAGAATCATATATGTACAGTACAAACATGAAACAACGACAACATTAATAATAATAATAATAGTAGTAATAATAATAATAATAATAATAATAGTAGTAGTAGTAATAATAATAATAATAACAATAATAATAATAATAATAATAATAATAATAATAATAATAATAATAATAATAATAACAACAACAATTAAATAACGATAATAATTTTAATTCTGACCATTCAGTCAGTAGCTTCCCTTACTGACATCCCATCCGTGAATGAACAATTTCAAGGAAAATGATTATAATTTCTAAATGACGGGTAGAAGAAGTGGCGAATTTCACACAATATTATTACAAAAAGACTGAATTTTATCATTATAACAGTGAAATATATATATATATATATATATTATATATATATATATATATATAATATATATATATACACAGATAGATATTAAACCCACTCATTCCATTCACGTACACTTTATCACTCATATCTGACCAAAAATAAACCCCAAAAATCCTCTTTTTAAAACATTTTTGACCAGAAAAAAATGTATGTAAGTTATCGATTGATTAAAATACCCCCCCCCCCCCCCCCCCCCCCCCCAAAAAAAAATTCTCAACCCTGAGACTTCCATGAAGTAACGGCGTATTTGTGTTTATTGTTGTATTTAAGGGTTTGACGGCGCTTGCAACACATTTAGGTTATATCAGCGCCAGTAAAAAGGAAGAAAATGGGATAGTAAAAAGTTCTAGAATTACAATTAAAGCACCCAAGAAAAAGGGGAACTGAGAACAAATAGGGATCAGATGTAGATTCCAAGAGCATACCACCAATGTACTTAGTTTGAAATCACCTATAAGTCTCATCCGGACACAAGCACAAAATCCAACAAAGAGGAATCCACTCAAATGCTAACATTATACATTCAAAATAACAAATATAATAATACATAACAATGAGAAATGATTTACAAGGAAAAAAATATCATCTCCCAAAACAATAACTATGCATTTGACTGTTTCCCTCCCAGCCAGGACTCCGGCCAGGGCCAGGACAAAACCAAGTAATCTCATTCCAAGACAAAGACAGAAAGCATTTTGGAAAACAGATATAAGGGGATAGAAGACGCAGTATGTACCCCCCTGCCCATTATGGGAGGTCAGGAACCCCACCCAGTCTTACTGCATTCTATGAACGATTATTACTTGGTTTAAATATTAACAAGCCATTTTTCTTTTTGTGTATTGCATTGTATTGTATTGTATTGTATTCCCATTTCGCTCTTAATCTCATTGTCCGAAAATTGGTTTTGAGACTGAAACATTTGTTGTCTTGTTATGCATTTTGTTATTTTATTGAAACAGTCATATTATACGTTCTACGATCTGACATCTCAGATTTATCGACATTTTCAACTGTCCTGTCAGTTCATCTCTCAGCCCTTCATTAATTGCCTCATTCGAGGAGAAAAAAAAAACAAGTTTACATGACATTATCATAACACATTCATATTGTCTATTTATGTGTGTAAATATAACATAAAAGTACCAGTCACTCTCAGTACAGTAGATTTTCCAAAAATACAATAATATATAACATATATTTCTATACTCCATAAGTTACAAATAAAATAAAAAATAAAAAAATACAGCAAAGATAAACAACAACAAAAACATTATCTTGTCGCCTTCTTAGTTTGAAATAATCCATTGTAAACCGATGATAAAATACGGACTAAAAAAAAATAGAAATAGAATTTTGCATAATAAGGTATCAACAAAACCAAGATCATAAAATATACTGGCAAGTCTCAACAAACGACGGGAAATAGAGGATGGGGAGGGGGGGGGGGGGGGATGAGATACGTAATGTAATTTGAAGTGAACACCGCGGACAGTCAAATAGTGACCCATCACCACAAAGAGGTGTTATGTCAGAACTTAATCCACGGACCATCGACCACAAGTACAAGCAATGAAAGTGACCACTAATGTGGCAGGCACAAAGAGCTATTACTGCAGGACTTAATACACAGAAGACCTCCAATTACTAACAAAAGAAACCACTACCACGACAGGCCCATCACTTCAAAGAGCTATTACTCCAGAACTTAATCCCATGCCCAAGTCTTTTTTAATTTTGGGTGTAAATTCAATATAATCATTATCAGCCTGTATTTCAACTTCCTGACATAACATCGTTTGGAGGCGAGATGTCACGTAAGTATGACACTGACTATTACTAACACATACTCAATCAAGTCGTCAAACATTCATTGAGTTATTCTACCATTCATTTATCTTTCCCCCCCCCCCCCCCTTCACACATCTCTCTCTCTCTCTCTCTCTCTCTCTCTCTCTCTCTCTCTCTCTCTCTCTCTCTCTCTCTCTCTCTCTCTCTCTCTCCTCCCCCACCTCTCATTCTCTTTCCTTCCCCCATTATTTATACTAATCTAAACTCCCCCTGAACTCATCATAAACAAACAGGTTTACACATCAAACGTGACAATTCAAATCATAAAATTTGTTTTGGAAAACAGGACACACACAAAACTTCATCGAAATGATGATCACAATATTATATTAAAATGCCCCATTTTTATCGCAAAATTAATTCAACCAAAACAAACACACAAAAAATTACATGTAAAATAAAATAAAATAAATACATTTAAAAAACACAAACAATTAAAATGGATTGTAAGAATGGAAAGGGGGGGGGGGGGAACTATACTTTAAAATCAATGTCAAAAGTTTTTTTTTTAAAAACAATAAAAAAACATGTTGAAAGTATAATTCACAAATTTTTTACAAATCAAATAATTGAAACATGAAGACAAATAATTTCTCCACTCATACGACTCAGTAAACGATGGGTACGTATATCTATATATTTATAATAATATATTAAATGACAAAGACGTCAGTTTTAGTGGTAAACTATTCAGATCCATTATTATTTATAATTATAGATAGAGTGAGTTGTTTGCTGGCTGGGTGGTGATGGTTGGGGGGGGGGGGGGGGGGGGTGTGTGGTTTGGGGGGGGGGGGGTGACAACATGAGGTGGTGGTGATGATGATGATGATGATGATGATGACGATAATGATATTTCTGATGACGATGATAACGATGACGACGACGATGATGATGATGATAATGATAATGATAATTATGATGACAGTAATGATGATGGCAATATGACAAAACGTGGTGATGAGAATAATGATTATTACGAAAAATATTTTAATGACAATGAATACATAATATTTCATAATTTTTATATATATGTATATGTATGTATAATATATATATAAGGTTCAGATGAGTGATTCTATCACTACAGGTGATCATAGATAGTAGTCATAGTGTTGTTGCCATTCTTGATTTCGCTGCAGATTTGTTGAACGTTTAACATGTATAAATGTGGGGTGTGTCACATCTTTTAACATGTATAAATGTGGGGTGTGTCACATCTTTTAACATGTAAAAATGTGGGGTGTGTCACATCTTTTAACATGTATAAATGTGGGGTGTGTCACATCTTTTAACATGTAAAAATGTGGGGTGTGTCACATCTTTTAACATGTACAAATGTGGGGTGTGTGACATCTTCTAACATGTATAAATGTGGGGTGTGTCACATCTTTTAACATGTACACATGTGGGGTGTGTGACATCTTTTAACATGTAAAAATGTGGGGTGTGTCACATCTTTTAACGTGTAAAAATGTGGGGTGTGTCACATCTTTTAACGTGTAAAAATGTGGAGTGTGTTATATCTTTTAACATGTATATATGTGGGGTGTGTCACATCTTTTAACAGAGAGAGAGAGAGAGAGAGAGAGAGAGAGAGAGAGAAAGAGAGAGAAAGAGAGAGGGAGAGAGATGGGGAGAGAAGGGAAGGGGGGGGATGGGGGAAGAGAGGAGTTATAATAGATTATTTCTTGTTAGTTCATTCCTGTGGTCTTGAAAATAATGAAATATTTGTAACCTCCTTCGCCTCGTCGTCTTGACTCCATCGACAAAGACACATGGAAGATAAAGGATGGCATGCGTTTGGATTGTTTCCAAGAGATGTTACATCCAACAAATCCACAGCTGCTTTCCTCTTCATTCATTCGAATACAATCCAGTTTATCTCACAGAATGAACACACCCCAGCAATCCTGTCTGATTCCACCAACTCAGACATTTCAAATATCTCAAGAAATCCAAAGTTTTTTTTTTTAAATAATGAAAGGAAGGGGGGGGAGAGGTGTAAATGGGTGGAGGTGGAACTGAACGTACAAAACATTGAAAAAGTTGAAAACTTATCCACGATACTCTTTTCTGTTGTAGGATGGCTCGTTTGAATTGGGTTGGGGTCATTTTGTGCCACCATCAGCGCTGAGGCAAAACTTCTATGTAAAGCCACTTGAAGAAATATGAATATCAGCGGGGTCACCACGAAAAAAAAAAAATAATAAAGAATGAATATGAATATCTCAAATGAATATTCATTATTTTTAGTATTAACACATTTATATCTACCTTTTATGAAATGGCAAGGCAGGTGTGGTTGGATATTATTATTATTATAATAATAATAATAATAATAATAATAATAATAATAATAATAATAATAATAATAATAATAATAATAATAATAAAAACAATAATAATAATGAAAATAATAATAATAATTTCATAAAACAAAATAATCCAGATGCCATATTTGATGAACAATACATCCAACACGTGTGTAAATTTGATCTGCTTTGTTCCATCATCGTATAATAATAATAATAATAATAATAATAATAATAATAATAATAATAATATCTGTACAGTGTCCATATTATGTATATGTATGTATGTATATCAAGAAATCCACCAAATGATTTAGATGAAGTCACTACAAAACAACCAATGCCAACAACAACAACAACGACGACGACGGATGACAAGAACAGCAACACGATGCAGTCAATGAATGACGTCACACAACACGCTAGGTAGGGTCAGCTCTGAAAATCGTGGAGGAAGGTGTTGAGGAAATCAAAGGTGGGCCGCGAGGGGGCATTGCGTAACCAGCACATCAGCATGACGTCGTAAACGGCCGTCGGGCACAAGTCTGGCTTCTCCATTCGAAATCCGTCTTTGACTGATTCAAAGGCTTCTTTGCTGGTTTTGTCTGGAATTTTGGGTAGAAAACAAAAGAGAATATGAACTATGAATATTTGACTGTTTTTTGTTTATTCATATTTTATAGTCACCTGGAACAACTACAAAAGACGTCGAACTTCTACGTCATAGCACAAGACCGAAGGGCTAGAGCTTAGGTTGTCGCTGGTTCGGATAAGTAAGTAAGTTTATTCATCTTAATGTTTTTGTTTATTCATCTTAACAACGCCACTACCACATTATCTCATTCGTCTGTAGTATTTCATTCATCCTGTTTTGTTGATAAAGGGGTAAACCCGAAACGTCCATTTTATCTGTTTATTTTCGTTTATTAAATTGAAGATTACATTCAATTTCACATTGTTTTCTATTACTTCGAGCTTCGAGCAGCAACATTTACAAAAAAATCTTTTTTGGAACTGAAATAGCATAATCCCTCAACATTAAGAGCTACCACAAATAGAGATTCTAATCGGTGTGTCATAGAGACTTTTTCAAAGCCAAAATAGGCCAAATTTAGATTCCTCCTCCAAGTTCTGATTATTTTTTTCTAAAACGTTAGAGGAAAATAAATAAAAATTAAGACATCTGTCTTGCAAAAAATTTCCCATTTATTTTCCTCTAACGTTTTAGAAAAAAAAAAATCAGAACTTGCAGCAGGAATCCAAATTTGGCCTATTTTGGCTTTGAAAAAGTCTCTATGACAAACTGATTAGAATCTCTATTTGTTTGATCAAATTGTATAACATAAAATCAATTTTATGTATTTCTAATGTGACACACAGTGCTTACTGTCATTTGTGTTGATACTGGGGGGAGGGGGGAATTGAGCTTTTATATACCGCAAGATATGTGCTCAAAGCGCTTTACAAGGGGTCCCTGACCAACAGCAACACGTAACATGTAGAACGAGCCATGATGCCTGCTAGGCGATATCACAAAAAAAAATTTTTTGACAGAGACAATGCTGTCAATGGCCAGGTACTCATTTTACACCTGAGTACGGTAAGCAGAGAATGTGAGTAAAGAGCCTTTTCCAAGGACTCAACTATGCGCTGAGCGCGAGGCTCGAACCCAGGACCTTCCGACCCGAAAGCGAGTGTCAAAACACAAGACCACATAGCCGTACGTTTGTTAGTTGTGGCAAGTCTTGGACATCCTTCTAGAGAATACCAAATGAATACTCTTCAACAGTCGTAACGTCACTTCCTTCTTAATGACGCATGGTAACTTAGTAACACTGGCTCTAAACTATTGGAACAATGGCGGACGCCCTTATGAGATATTTCTCCGACGAGCATAAAAATTTATCCAGAGGAGAAAAAAACATTATAAATCTGATCATGTTTTGACTTTTACACATTCTGATCACAAGGCATATGAAAAGTTCTAGCCAGCATGAAAAATAGAAAGTAATGATTTTCTTTGTTTAGAACCAAGATGGCGGCGTGACATCAGACTATTGAATGGTATTGTCAAGCATTGCATGACCTACCTTGGTACGGTTCCTTCCCGAGACTGAATATCTCCATGAGGACCACACCAAAGGACCACACATCAGCCTTGGTGGAATACTTGTTGCAGAGTAAAACCTCTGGAGCCATCCACTTGATTGCCATCTTTAACCCTGGATGGAATGAGGATACCATTATTGTTGTTGTTATCATTATTATTATTATCGTTATTATTATTATTATTATCATTATTATTATTATTATTTATTATTATTATTATTATATTATTATTATTATTATTATTATTATTATTATTATTATTATTATTATTATTATTATTATTATTATTATCATTATTATTATTGTTATTATTATTATTATTATTATTATTATTATTATTATCATTATCATTATTAACATTATCATTATTATTATTAACATTATCATTATTATTATCATCATTATTATTATTACCATCATTATCATTATTATCAATATCATTATACTAACCAGGAAAGCTGAGGACAGATGTGGATAACTGATAAATCATCTCTCATATCTCCTTCTACGACCACATCAGTCAGGAGAACGAGATGAGGTGAGTTGGTGACAATCAATCACAAAAATATAAATTCTTTAGAATTCCTTTTAAATTGAAAAAAAAAAAAATTTGGACAAATTGTTTTTGTTTTTAAGGGTTTTACGGCGCTTGCAACACATTTAGGTCATATCTGTACCAGAAAAGGAAGAAAATGGGATTGTCAAAAGTGCTAGAATTACAATTAAAGCACCCAAGAAAAGGTAAGACAAAGGGGAATTGGTTCAAATAGGGAACAGATGTAGATTCCAAGAGCATACCATCAAAGTAGTTTGAGATCACCTAAAAGTCTCATCCAGACACAAGCACAGGTCCCAACTAAGAGGGATACACTCAAATGTTTCAAATCATATATAATACATAAACAAAACAATAATACAGTGCATAACAAAGAGATGATTTACAAGGAAAAAAATATCATCTCCCAAAACTATCTCTATATTTGACTTTTTTTCCTCCCAGCCAGGGTATCCGGCCAGGGCCAGGACAAAACCAAGTAATCTCATTCCAAGACAAAGACAGAAAGCATGTTGGAAAACAGACATAGGGGGATAGAAGACATATTATGTACCTCCCTGACCACTATGGGAGGTCAGGAACCCCACCCAGAATTTTGGAGAGTTACTTACCCCTCCTGAAGTTGAAATCGGGGTCATCCACAGCCTTGGTCATCCCAAAGCCAGCCACCTTCACTCGGTCATTCTCTCCCACCAGAATGTTGCGGGCCCCCAAGTTACGATGGACAAACCTCTCCTTCTCCATGTAGGCCATGGCATCTGCTATCTGCAAGTGGATGGATGGCACAATCACAAATTTATAACTTATTATAAGTGAAAAAATCTTCGTGTAATCTTGTCTTCTTTCCTTCATTAGGCGCAACGTGGCTCAGCAGTACGGTCTTTGCTTCCTATTTATTTATTTTAAAACTTTATTCTGGAATCTTCAGAGCTGCCAACCCTTCATATTCCAAAAGTGGAATCAGAACATCAAGAAAAATAGGAATTTGAGACAAAACGTGGGAATCTTTTAACAATGGATAATTCTGTATCAAAATGACCACCAACTTTTCCACCAAAAACATAAAGACAGTATTCTGGCACAGCTTGCAAAACTACACATCACATGTATTAGGTAATGGAATGGGGACCGGAGGGGGGGGGGGTGTGAATTAATTTTCCTATTTAGCTCCCTTTTGGTAACCATTGAACAAACACAAAAAAATTTCCCTTCTTTTTAATCCCCCAATTTTTTTTGTTCTCACCATTATCATCATCATTTTTGAAAATCGGAATTTTGGCGAAATAGTGGAAAGGGAAAAAAAAAGTGAAAATAGGAATGATTCCGCAAAAAAATGAAAGGGTTGTCAGGTATGAATCTTCTGGAACCTTCTAGACACTCACTGACAGGACATGATAAAACTTCTGCAGTTTACTTTGTTGAGCATCATTGTTGCTCCAACACTGAACTCACTCCACAGTATCTGTGGAGCAGACTCTTAGGTCAAGGTCAGTGCAGCTGGGCCCATCCCGGCATTCTCTAAGGACATGCTCCATCGTCTGTTCTGAGCATCCACATAATATATGTACACAAGCTAGTCTCAGCCAGCCCCCGACATTTCCTTGCTTCCAGCTGTTCTCCCAATTTTTGCCTGTGCTTTGTTGTGCAGCTTTGCAATCTTATCACAATGTGAGCAGCACAAAGTTAAGTCAATGAAGGGTCTTTACTCATATTCTCACTGTACTCAGATGTAAAATTACTACATTGGTAACAGTGTTTTCTATGTCTAAAATTTTAAAATAAAAAATAATATGAGAGCGTTTTGCAGGCATCATGTCTCGTCCTGCATGTTAAGTGTTGCTGTTGTCTTGGGATCCTTAGTTAAATGCATTGTGCACATTTAGTGTTGAGAAGTTACAGTTTTTTTCTAACTCATTTCTGCCTTGTATTGATCAAATGCTTCCAATCGTATCAGTAAAAACAAAGCAATGAGTATGACTTGTGGCTAGATTGGGTCTAATCAAATCTTACTGAAACTAATCCTGTGCAATTTATGAGAAATTTCTTCATTGGGTGTTATTAAATGTCTATAATATCTCTTTAAAACTTGAGCTTTTATATAGCGCAATATCCACTAAACTTGCTCAAGGCGCTTTATAAAGCAGTACTGACGGTGACAAAAAGGGAAAAAGGAGGAAAATTATGAATGGTTTTATTTACGCCACATTTTTACTTCACCAACCCCCACTTTTAGAGCCATTGAGACGATAAACTACTCTAGCTATCTTCTGGATAGTGAGGAAACTGCACCAGTTTGTTCCACCACACATCAAATCTCTCAAAGCCAGAAAATTTGATTGAGGAAAATGTCATTTTTTAAAGGAGGAAATTCCTCCTCTGACACAAAAATCGCGGGATTTCCGCGGATCCAAGGAAAACCGTCAGTATTGATAAAGGGTCCCTGACCAACAGCAACACTTAACATGCAGGACACTGTACAGTTTTCTTACCTGAGCACCAATGTAGACGAGTTGTGAGACTTCCAATGAGGTGCCCACCTCCCTGAGGTATTTGGACAGCTGGCCCTTGGGCATGTACTCCAAGAGGAGATAGACTGGCTCCTGCTCGCAGCACACCCCTCGCAGCTCGATGATGTTTGGGTGCTGGAGGGTCTTGAGGATCTGGGCTTCGTCTAGGAAAGCTGCTGTCGTAACGCAGTTGGAGTTTTGGATTTTAACAGCCACCTCTGTGGATCCCTGGTACTTGGCTGTTGGTGAAATTGAAAAAAACCAAATAAAACATGTTATGAGGATAAAATCAAGATATGCTTTGCTGTTTTTTTACCAACATGAATGCAGAATTGCATCAAATATGTGCAGATGGAAACTTGGGAACAGTGTCTCCTTTGATGCCTGCCGAAAATGTCAGGCAGTTCCAGAGACCAGCGACCACATCGTTCTCCACTGTCCAGTAACTAAACTTGAAGGTGGCTCTGGAACAGTCCTTAGGGCGGGTTGACGAAATGAATTTGGAGGTGTAGCCATATGCTACTACTACTACCAACATGAATTATTATGGTCACCAATCTTGTCATGCTGTTATGTCATTTATATTTGTATCAGTGCATGACATAATCAGTCGGAACGTGAAAATTTTCGATTTGCATTTTTCTTTTCTGAAAGAATATGCACCCCAAAGCATTTTAATCTTTTTTTTAAGTAAATTGGGTGATTATTCAAGACGTCATGGTCAGATGTATGGAAAAGTATCCAGAAACTTTTCATAAATTTCATACTTTTTCAATTTGACTAGCTGTAAAGAAATATTTAGAAGTGAAATTTAGCTTTGATGTTTCCCGAAGATCTACAAAAAGGGTTGATTTAATCATTTATGACAAGAACTCATCTTTGATAAACATTTACCTTCTAACTAAACTTGACAATATCTCAATTCAAACCTTTTCACCATCCGACTGATTATGTCATTCACTGTAACATACAACCTATATTTTCTGCACCCTCACCCCTGTTGTTTTGTTATTTTGCTCTTTTTTTTTTTTTTAAGGGTATATTTTGTGTCTGTGTTGACATGACAATGTTGACATTCAATATGCATCTTGCAGGTCATATCAATGCTACAGGAATGAAAGCCAGGATGGTGTGTAGTGAAATCAATTAATTTTCACACTTTCTTTGGTCCCCTATAATATTTTAGCACATTATATTTAAAATGTTCGTAGTCCCGCCATAAAGACCAGCTGTCAAAAAGTTGTTGGAGAGGTGAGTGATAAATACAATACATTAAAATAGTGGGTGTTATTTCTTACTGGAAGTATGACTGCCATAATTTGATGTAGAAGGAATGCTAAATAAGAATGTCATTCATATAGGTAAAGATGACTTCATCAAAGTCATATTCCTGCCTCTGGAATTTTTTTTGACATAGTCAGAAAAATAATCATCATTATCATCTTTAACTTCTAGCCATGACCAATTGAATTTATTCCTCACACTCACATCTTTAACTTTATCGATGCTCGACAAGTCTGAATTGCGATCCACGAACAGCTCAGCCATTGTGAGAACATTAGAATAATGTAGCAACGAGCAAACTTGATTTTCAATCAGTAAATGACAGAGAAAAAAAAAACTTAAATAAATATGACTTCTGGCCAATACACTGAATTATTAAGTAGAAGTGAATTATCAAGAAGAAACTTCGGCAGGCGTAGCGGAAAAATTCAAAGAATCGAAATGAAGGTAAATCGCCACAAAACAGCAAGCTCGCTTGGGCTTGAGCAAAACAATGGCAGAAAACGTCCTGATTTGCACGGGAATTAATTAGGCTACTTACCATTGTTCCTTATAATCAGGTACTCAATCAGTGAAGAAACGGTCAACCAGTTTGTTTACAATGTGAGGCAATCGAAATGTGCTTGTTGTAGCAATCTATCCTAATCTAACTTTCGATTTAAAGGTGTCTCCATCATCTACTAGAGATGTTACTTCCGGCATTCGCATTTTTTTTTTTTATACTTTTAAAACCCAGCTTGTAATTGTGGTCAATTTTGGCTTAGACGAAACAGTGAAATTTATCGCTCGGCGGCTCAGTTAAAATTGGCTACCATTGGGATCACGACAGGTTGGAAAGTGAAAAAATAATTTAACGAAGGCTGTGTGAAATTACACTGGGATGTGTTCAGTCACGCCAATTCTAAAAAGCGCCGCTTAGCCTTGGCGATAAATCCATCGTTAATATTAACGGCTCCCATGAGCTATGCGTAGCGTTATGGAACACTCCTAATTACTTTACGGTCATTCGACTACGATTTGTGAATTCTTTCTTTCTTCACTTCTTTCTTTCTTTCCTTTTTTTAAAATATTTGAATTTGACAAATTGACTGATTTCAGTTAATTGACTGAGAATTTACAGGTCTACTCTCTCTCTCTCTCTCTCTCTCTCTCTCTCTCTCTCTCTCTCTCTCTCTCTCTCTCTCTCTCTCTCTCTCTCTCCAGCCTCCCGGCCACTCTGTATGTAGTTTTGACTTACCTAGCCAGACGCAGGCAAACTGACCACTACCCAATGGCTTGACCATATGATTGAGGACCGTGTCACGAGACATTCTGTACTCGTCGTCCTTGCCTCTCTCCATCGACCAGATCAAGGACCGGGGCTTGGTGCACGTTGAGACCAGCTTACAGCACAGTCCGTCCACACTCTCTATTATGGTGGAAACATAGGGAGATAAAAACAGTTTACCATAAAGATATTGTAAGTTTTAGCACGTTGTCGAGACCAGCTTACAGCACAGTCCGTCCACACTCTCTGTTGTGGTGGAAACATAGGGAGAAAAACAGTTTACCATATATAAAGATATTATAAGTTTTAGCACGTTGTCGATACCAGCTTACAGCACAGTCCCTCCACACTCTTTGTTGTGGTGGAAACATAGGGAGAAAAAAAAGGTTTACCATATATAAAGATATTATAAGTTTTATATTAGGACTTGGGGCACGTCGATACCAGCTTACAGCATAGTCCGTCTACACTCTCTGTTGTGGTAGAAACAGGAGACAAAAAATTTACCATAAATAAAAATATAAGTTTAAAAGAGAGTTCGAAAAAGAGAAGAAAAAAAAAAAGAAGAAGAAGAAAGAAAAAAAAAAAAGAAAAAAATGTAAACCTAATTTTTTTTAATGACATTTGTAGGCGAGTACTCATAAGCCCATCTCATTCAGCTGGCAGACTATGACAGTACGGACGGACGGACAGACGCATGCATACATACCTTGATAGTGCTTGACCAGCTCCTGGAGGGAGGGGAAGACCCGGGACTTGATGATGAAGTAGCACTCCTTCAGGGTGTCCGGGTTTCGTCGGGTCAGGATCTTGTAGTGTTTGACCACGTAACCACGCAGCTCGTCGCAGTCTCGGACTGATAGTGTGTAAGTGTCTGCATTGCATTGCGCCGGGGAGGGGGGGGGGGGGGGGGGGGGGGGGGGAGAGAGAGAAGTGGAAGAATATTTAGACCTGTAAATGAGCTCTATAAAAATTGACTGAAACTCTTCGACAAACTGAAGAGTCAAGTTTTTTTTTTAAATAGGGCATCATTGGAGAGCAGAGTGATAAATAAAATATATCAAAATAGTGGGTGTTAGTTATTTCTTACTTGAAGTATGACTGCCATAATTTGATGTAGAAGGAATGCTAAATAAGGATGTCATTCATATAAGTAAAGATGACTTCATCAAAGTCATATTACTGCCTCTGGAATTTTTCTGACATAGAAAAATAATCACCATTATCATCTTTAACTTCTAGCCATGACCAATTGAATTTATTCCTCAAATCTTTATCGATGCTCGACAAGTCTGAATTGCGATCTACGAACAGCTCAGGTATTGTGAGAACATTAATTAAAATAATGTAGAATGAGCAAACTTGATTTTCAATCAGTTAATGACAGAAAAAAAAACTGAAATAAATATGACTTCTGGCCAATACACTGAATCATTAAGTAGGAGAGGTGAATTATCATCATATGAAGAAACTATGGCAGGCGTAGCGGAAAAATCCAAAGAATCAAAATGAATGGTAAACCACAACAGTAAACAGCAAGCTCGCTTGAGCAAAACAATGGCAGAAAACGTCCTAATTTGAGCCGGAATTAATTAGGCTACTTAAAGTACTTACCATTGTTCCTTATAATTAGGTACCCAATCAGTAAAGAAAAGGTCAACCAGTTTGTTTACAACGTGAGGCAATCAAGATGTACTTGTAGCAATCTATCCTAACTTTCGATTTGAAGGTGTCTACATAACGCACTTTTGGCTTTTGCATTTTACTTTTTCATTCTTTTACGACCCCCCATGTAAATGTGGTCAATTTTGGCTTAACGAAGGCTGTGTGAAACTACACTGGGATGTGTTCAGACATGCCAATTCTAAAAAGCGTCGCTTAGCCTTGGCAATATATCCATCGTTAATATAAACGGCCCCCATGAGCTATGCGCAGCGTTGTGGAACACTCCTAATTACTTAACGGTCATTCGACTACGATTTGTGAATTCTTTCTTACTTCATTTCTTTCTTTCCTTTTTTAAAATATTTGAATTTGACAAATTGACTGAGAATTTACAGGTCTAAATTAATTTTTTTGTTTCCCTTCTTAATATGTACATTAAAGTCAACCTGCGCATATCGATGATAATAATGATTATGACTATAGAATTTTTTCAAAAATTTCAACAATTAACGTCTCAGTCAGTCACCTTGTCAGTCATTCAATCATTCAGTCAGTCCACCGTCCGTCCTTCAGTCAGTCAATTGGTCAGTCATTCA
>NC_088369.1:44301239-44303739 GCF_034508935.2 Berghia stephanieae
TTTTCTTTTGATACAGTGACACAAAGGCTGTGTTGATTAAAGGTTAGAAGAGCAGTTAGACATAATATTAACCCTATTCGTTCATTATTAGTCACTGGAAAACTGTGTTTTGGAGTAACACATAAACCATATTATTTATTTTTTTAACACCGTAAGCTATTTAGGATATGTATTTGGATTCAAGATTGTTTCATGTCTTCCAAAAACATATCAGTGGTGGTGGCGGTAGTGATGGTGGTGGTGGTGGTGGTGGTGGAGGAGGATGTCATATTGTTAAAATTCGAGAACTAAGCATTGTAATAATAATAATAATAATAATAATAATAATAATAATAAAATAATAATAATAAATAATAATAATAATATAATAATAATAATAATAATAATAATAATAATAATAATAATAATAATAATAATAATAATAATAATAATTAATAATATAATATAATAATAATAATAATAATATAATAATAATAATAATAATAATAATAATAATAATAATAATAATAATAAATAATAATAATAATAATAATAATAATAATAATAATAATAATAATAATAATAATAATAATAATAATAAGCCCACCAATGTACACTCACAAGATCGGGCAGAGAGCGGCAATGCAGAACTTGTTCGAAATTTTAAAATGCAGGTGTTCGAGGATCTTATAGATATAGTATTCGCAAACTGGAAAGATCGTGCATAATGTTGTATTATTAATTGTAATCATCAAAAGTTGGTGCCGGCCGTTAAGTCTCAAACCCAAAACGAGTAACAGGTTTCGGATTGTCTTGGGATTCGAGGACCGATTCAATCGATCCATTCATGAAGTAAAGTTTTTCATGCCAAAACTAACTAACTAACTAACTAACTAACTAACTAACTAACTAACTAACTAACTAACTCTCTCTCTCTCTCTCTCTCTCTCTCTCTCTCTCTCTCTCTCTCTCTCTCTCTCTCTCCCCCCCCCCCCCCCAACCCCTTAAAAACATGCGTTTATAAAGGATTGCAGCAGCAACTAATATTCCTGTCTCTCTTTCTCACTCTTCCGAACCCAAGGGAATTCGACATTGACTTCATGCCTTTGAAACGCTGCACACGTTCATTCCCATACATCGTGCACACCCATTACAGAGGGGGGGGGGGGGGGGGGGGGGAACTATTCGCGGACTTTTTGAACACACGTGTTGAGTCAATTGGTAAAATATGCCTTACAAAGACCACCCAAGATACACGAGGACAACACTGGAGGGGCATAAATTATGCCTAAAAAATGTGTTTTTGGTATTCGTGTTATGGGCACGATAACAAGACATTTGGATGTACAGCCAATTGAAAATTTGGGGAGGGGGGGGGTGAGAGAGAGAGAGAGAGAGAGAGAGAGAGAGAGAGAGAGAGAGAGAGAGAGAGAGAGAGAGGGGGGGGGGGGGAAAGACCCCTGTCCCTGTCTAGTGTTTCAATTGATTAATGAAACTCCCTTCTATACCGGGCATGCACAATTAATGTATCCCCAATCCCCACCCCTTCCATTACGGGCAATCACCTGTCTACGGTGCACGTCATCGGTTGGGCGCCCTTATTGCTTTAGCATTTCCATAATCCCCGCCCCTGCTTACTGTCATAATATTAATACGTAGATTCATTTCCACCCGATCATGGGAAATCGGAAGTCGGGATTTGTTAAAAGAAGCTTTCACAACGCAACACCAAGGTCAGAAAAAAAACCCCCAATAAAAACCATAACTACAACAACTACAACAACAACAACAACAACAACAACGACGATGACGACGACGACGAGGACGACACCTGGTATTTGATCTGTGTCCCCTATCCAATCGCTGATTGACTTTTTAACTAGTAGGCTTCAACAATCGTGACGTCACTTCCTTCCTAATGACGCGTGGTAACTTAGTAACTGGTTCTAACCTATCGGAACAATGGCGGACGCCCTTATGAAATATTTCTCCGACGAGCATAAAAGTGTATCCAAAGGAAAAAAAAACATTATAAATCTGATCATGTTTTGACTTTTATACATTCTGATCACATGACATGTGAAAAAGTTTTAAGATAAGATAAGATAGCAGCCAGCATGCATTTTTTTAAAAAGTACTGATTTTATTTGTTTGGAACCAAGCTGCTAGTTGCTGGGCGGACGTGACATCAGACTATCGAATCTTATTGTCGTCATTTAACCTGTTCGCTATCAGCTCAACATGACTCTTATCCATGTAACCTGCCTTCGAGTATTCTGATATCTATATAAATCTAATGATAATCACCGAGCATTTGATGAAAAAAGAGAGGGGGGGGGGCGATGAGAGAGAAGGCGGAGGAGAGGGGGGAGGGAGAAAGAAAGAGAGAGAGAGATAAAGATAGATAGATAGATAGATAGATAGATAGATAGATAGATAGATAGATAGATAGATAGATAGATAGATAGATAGATAGATAGATAGATAGATAGAGACAGAGAGAGAGAGAAAGAGAGAGAGA
>NC_088369.1:44308739-44313739 GCF_034508935.2 Berghia stephanieae
TAGGTAGAAGAGGGGAGGGCATGTTAAAATACGTACTAAAATAAATACTTTTCAAATATTTTCAGAAGGGAACCAACGAAAATGTAAATAGAGATAGATTGTAAATAAATAAATGAATAAATGAATAAATAAATAAATAAATAAATAAATAAAACCAATACGCTTCAACAGTCGTGACGTCACTTCCCTCGTAACGACGCATGGTCACTTAGTAACTGGCTCTAAACTATCGGAACAATGGCGGACGCCCTTATGAAATATTTCTCCGACGAGCATAAAAGCGCATCCAGAGGGGGGGGGGGGGGGGACATTATAAATCTGATCATGTTTTGACTTGTACACATTCTGATCACAAGACATAATATGAAAAGTTCTAGCCAGCATGAAGAATAAATAAAAAGTAACGATTTTCTTTGCTTAGAACCACGATGAACCACCGTTGCTGGGCGACGTGACACCAGACTGGTGAATCCAATTAACACCACCTTCTTGCCAAGAGGAAGTAAATAGCTGACGACGTCACACGCACACAACTCCCCAAACCTTGCCAAAAATCCCATTCATAAACTTCCTTCCTTTACAATGAAAAAGGAAAAAAAAAAGAAGAAAAAAAAACCCCGATAATAACAATGATCTGATAACACCGCCCCCGCTTTTGACGTCTGCGTCTCGAGGAATGCGAACTGTCTAGGGGGGAAAGGTGGAAGGTATTGTTTCGTTAAAAAAAAAAAAAAAAGAAGAAGAAGAAGAAGAAGAAGAAAAAGGGGGAGGGAGGCACTCAAAAGAGAATAATAATATTATTATTGTCATTCGTTGAACGCTCTCGATGAAATGAGTGAAAGATGAACGGGTAGAACCACAGACTACTAGGAGTCCTGTGTTATCTATCTATGGGTAGAACTGCTGGGCGGATCTTCTTCTTTTCTTTTTTTTTTTTTTTTCCTCACCTCGGCCAGAAAAAAAAATTAATTCAAGTATCGACCGAAAAGTTTCTGGTATGACAGAATTTATGAAGGACAACATACAAAGCCGAAAGGACTCTGTTGACCCGATGACGTCTTCGCCAAACAGCTTCGAATTGAATTAAAGACCTGGAATGAGATTAAAAAGATAGCTCAGGACAGAGAAGGATGGAAACTTTCTGTCTGTGGCCTATACCCTGACCCAGGGTGAAAAAGGCAATAATGATGATGATGATCGATCGATTAAAAAGGAAAATTCTAACTTGGAAAGTCAAATCTGAGACTTTAAAGAATTTTCTCGTCTTTCTTTCTTTTCTTTGTTTGTTTTCGGAAGGGGGGGGGTGTTTTGTTTGGTCTTTCCCTTCTTTAATGAAAAAATAAGGTGAGGAGTCATCATAATGGATCGATAATTTTCTGACCAAAAAAATGAGAAAAACGTGTTTCAATGACGTTCCATAAAAAAAATCGCATTCTAACAAAATTAAAATACACGCACGAGGAGAATGAGTTAATGAATGAATTAATTAATTACTTATTTATTAATTCATTCATTTTTTAACATTTTTATATCTCTTCATCTTCCTCCTCCCTCCCTCCCTCCCTCCCTCCCTCCCTCCAACCGCCATCATATCATGTTTTCCCGGCTATCCCTCCTCCAACCAATGTAGTAATAATATTACAACACGCCAGGCCATCATTTCGTGTTTTTCCCCTACTTTGTGAAATGCCACATGACAAGAGAGTGAGTGGTGGTTGTCGTGGTAATTGCGGGTTTTTCCACACCGGTTGACAGGTCTAACAACGTTTAACAAGTCAATGACAGATAACAAGAACTGGTTGATTCGCGACAGTTCTTAACCACTCTCCTTTTAACTGCGCACAGCGCATTCTCCTTCCTTCCCACCTCCACCCTCTCCCTTTTGAAAAAATCTACTCACATTCTATTTCTCTCTTTCGAATCACAAACAAAAAATCTACTCACATTCTATTTCTCACTTTCGAATCACAAACAAAAAATCTACTCACATTCTATTTCTCGCTTTCGAATCACAAACAAAAAATCTACTCACATTCTATTTCTCACTTTCGAATCACAAACAAAAAATCTACTCACATTCTATTTCTCACTTTCGAATCACAAACAAAAAATCTACTCACATTCTATTTCTCGCTTTCGAATCACAAACAAAAAATCTACTCACATTCTATTTCTCGCTTTCGAATCACAAACAAAAAATCTACTCACATTCTATTTCTCACTTTCGAATCACAAACAAAAAATCTACTCACATTCTATTTCTCACTTTCGAATCACAAACAAAAAATCTACTCACATTCTATTTCTCGCTTTCGAATCACAAACAAAAAATCTACTCACATTCTATTTCTCACTTTCGAATCACAAACAAAAAATCTACTCACATTCTATTTCTCGCTTTCGAATCACAAACAAAAAATCTACTCACATTCTATTTCTCGCTTTCGAATCACAAACAAAAAATCTACTCACATTCTATTTCTCACTTTCGAATCACAAACAAAAAATCTACTCACATTCTATTTCTCACTTTCGAATCACAAACAAAAAATCTACTCACATTCTATTTCTCGCTTTCGAATCACAAACAAAAAATCTACTCACATTCTATTTCTCACTTTCGAATCACAAACAAAAAATCTACTCACATTCTATTTCTCTCTTTCGAATCACAAACAAAAAATCTACTCACATTCTATTTCTCACTTTCTTCTTCTTCTTCTTCTTCGTTCCTCTGATGGACATCTATGGCTGCAGTCCGATATCTGCTATGAAGTCTGTGGTCCGCTTTAGGTCCTCAGCCTCACCATAGAGCTTTGTGTTGAGTGTTGTAGGGGTGACCCAGTGGTTCGAACGTTGCACGTTGTATAATGGGCAATCCATAAGCACATGTAAAGTGGTTTCATGGTCGGTTCCACATGGGCAATAAGGGGTTGTTCCAATACCTAGCTTTGTAAACATATGTCCTCTTAGTCTATTGTGTCCTGTTCGGAGGCGGAATAGAGTGACTTGGCTACTTCGCTGAATGGCATGGATTGGATCCTGCTTGTTGTGTTCTAGGTGTGTGTCATTCCTTTCTTTGTCTATTTTTAGCTTTATTATTTTCTTTTGCTGATGGTAAGTGATTGACGACTTCGGTTGTTCCTTCTGGGCTCCTTCTTTGGCCAGTTGATCGGCAATTTCATTTCCATATATACCTACATGTATCTGATAAAACAGGAAAAATTGTGCTGCAGTGGATTCCAAGTCATGTAGGTATATATGGAAATGAAAAATTTCTCACTTTCGAATCACAAACAAAAAATCTACTCACATTCTATTTCTCACTTTCGAATCACAAACAAAAAATCTACTCACATTCTATTTCTCACTTTCGAATCACAAACAAAAAATCTACTCACATTCTATTTCTCGCTTTCGAATCACAAACAAAAAATCTACTCACATTCTATTTCTCACTTTCGAAGCACACTAAAAACTAAACAACTGTACTAAACATAATCATAATAATTTCTTCACAGATTTCTGTTTGTTTGTTTGTTTGTTTGCTCTTTGCTTGATAACAACCATTTGTAATTTTGTTTTGTTTTTATTTTACTGGGGGGGGGGGGGGGTATTTCATAAAAACACGTATTCAAATAATATGAGGCCAGAAAAACCGTCCTTCAAATATCGATCGATTTCAATGACTCTCGTCTTGGCAAACACTCCTAAACCTGGGACCTCGCGTTGCCCGAGATGGCGGGTCATTTAAATCAATCGATACTATTCGAAGGACGAGTTTTCTGGCCAAATTTTTCAATTCCTGTCGTTCCAGAGTACCTACAGCAGCGGATAACTCACTCAATCCTGGAGATTTTTGCTACTTTTCAAATCAAAATTGGAAGAAATGTATTAAAAATGAGCATGTAAATACATAGATAGTTTTATTCAACTACCATTATCATGCAAAAACAAAAAAAATAGCTTTGATACCACGCCTATAATTTGTCTCAGAAAAGAAAAATGTAATAAATAGGATAGGCATGGGGTAAAAGTAACCCGGGTAAACTACGGATATAGATAGTATGCGCTTGGCTAAGAAGTTCATAACATTGCCATCCGGAAGTATAACGGACCATGACACGAAACTGTGTGTGTCCACGAACGTTTATAGTCAGGTTAACAATAACAAAGACATGAGTGGCGTAATCTTCGATCTATCTATAGTCGGTGTTAGGGTTGAGTGAGTTAACCTTACCAGAGACCCAATTGGATATTCATAGGCTTAGGTAGTCATTGTCACTACACTACAATTTTCATAACTGATAAACGATCATTTTTCTGTAGATGTTCGGTAGGCATGGTCGTGAAATTGTAGTTGCAACCCATTTGAAACATCAAGCAGTGAACTACGGATATAGATAGTTCGAAGATGACGTCACTCAGGTCTTTGTTATTGTTTTTTGCCCTCCGCGTTTATGAATAATGCTCACTGAACTGTATTAACCTGACTATAAATGCTCATGGTTACACACAGTTTTGTGTGTTGGTCCGTTATACTTCCGGATGGCAATGTTATGAGCTTCTTAGCCAAGCGCATACTATCTATAGTCGGTGTTAGGGTTGAGTGAGTTAACCACGTCCAGCATACCATACCACACCATAGCCTACCATACATTACACGACACAACGCCGTATCTGAACCGGAAGTGGGTACTAAATATTATTACTATTACTATTATACCAGCCAAACTAGGTCACCACGGGTCTCTTTTAATTCCATTTCCCTTTGATGTATAATATGTGTGTATGTGTATGTTTGTGTGTGTGTTGTGTGTGTGTGTACGAGTGTGTGTTTGTGCGTGTGTGTGTTTGTGTGTGTGGGTGTGAGTGTGTACTACTTGTACGTGTGTGTGTGTGTGTGTGTGTGTGTACACGTCTGTGTACGTGTGTTTTGAGTGTGTCGGTGTCCTTCCTACCTGCTTGTACTGTGCCTCCTGCATTCCTGGCGAGCTTTC
>NC_088369.1:44318739-44331239 GCF_034508935.2 Berghia stephanieae
AATCTATCAGAGAGAGAGAGGGAGAGAAAATATCTAGCAGAGAGAGAGAGAGAGAGAGAGAGAGAGAGAGAGAGAAAGAGAGAGAGAGAGAGAGAGATAGAGATAGAAGATTGAAAGAAAAGAGAAAAAGAAGAAAAGAATAGAGTAGAACACCAAAAAAATAATAATAAAGAGAAAGGGAAGAGAACAGACAGAAAGAAAGAAAAAAAAGAGAAAGAAAGAAAAAAAAAGAAGAAAATAAAGGAATAACTTGATAAAGAGAGAAAGAAAGAAAGAAAGAAAGAAAGAAAGAAAGAAAGAAAGAAAGAATTTCTTTTTTAAAAAGAAATAAAACAATAGAAAGAAAAGAAAAGCCACCTCAACAACTGAATTGAATGTGCCGTCGTGTTACCAACAAGTGTTGTTAGCACTCCATAAAAATGAGTCTTCCAAGACTAGGAAGTCAAAAACCGAAAATAAATTAGAGCAAGTGGGGAAATGAAAAGGTTTATGTAACGGTGGGGGAAAGAAAAGTAACCAACGTATGTACCTAAAACCCACTCAAGTGAGAAGAGTCACCAAGTGCAAATACCTCAACCTCGTTTTTTTCTTTTTTCAATTTAGCCTTACACGTACAACAATCCTTACACTCCCTAAACAACCGCCACCGCCACCGCCGCCAACATCACCCGTTCCTTCCGATACAACGACAATAATTGTAACAACTTCCTATTATTACTTCGTCCAACTCACACGCTGTCTATCAATCAATATACTATTATTAGTACATAGTAGTAAAAAAAAAAAGGTTGAACTATTTGCCGGTTAGTAGGTTGGTCCGTTTTGTTGCTTTGTGTTATAATAATATATTTATTTATTTTTTTAAGAAGGAAAGAAAAAGAAGGGGAAAAAAGCAGAAAAAAAAAGAAATACATGAAAGAATAAGAAAAGAAAAGGTTTTAAAAAAATAGGGGGTGGGGTGCGGGGGGGGGGGCGGGGGGAGGAGGATATTCCTGCTGATATCGGACATAAAGATTTTTTTTTTTTTAAAGAAAAAAAAAATATGAGCCTTAATCAGTGCTAATGGTGACGAAAAGTGGAAAAGGAGAAGAAGAAAAAAATTAAATTGAACGATTTCCTTTAAGGCTGAGTTTTATACTCCATTGAACCGACCCCAGTTTTAGAGGTTAATTATCGAGGTGACAAGTTATTATTGATGTTCTAGCTGCTAATTTCCGTTTCCGGAGAGTAGGGAAAAGGACCTATTTTGTTCCACCAGACACACCACGTCTCTTCCTGCCAGTACATTTGATTGGGGGGGGGGGGGGGGGGGGGGGGGGGGTGATGTAATTCTTTAAAAGGAGGAAATTTCTCCTCTGGCTCCAAAATCGCGGATTTTCCGCGGATTGGAGGAAATCCATCGGCACTGAGTTATATTATAAAGCGCATTTCCATACTCAATGCGTTTCACAATGCTTCGTTTTTATTCCCGATTCGGAATGGGCCTTATGGAACCAGATTTCAATTTCACGAAGAGCAAGTCGCCTATTTATTACGCTCTCTTTTTTAAAATGTATTAGCGCATGCAATCACTAGTTCCACCAGTACTTTCATGACCTTTGGGGGTTAAGATAACTCGGTATAGCACTCGCTTCACGTGCAAAGGGACCTAGATCGATCCCAAGTGAAGTCCAGAGAGAGAGAGAGAGAGAGAGAGAGAGAGAGAGAGAGAGAGAGAGAGAGAAAGGGAGAGAGAGAGAGAAAGGGAGAGAGAGAGAGGGGGGGGGGGTCACAATAGCAGCAGTTATTTGATCTGTGAAAGAAGACAGAATGTATCCAGGGTTGAAAGTTGGGGGGATGGGGGGGGGGGGGTCAAAATAGCAGCAGTTATTTGATCTGTGAAAGAAGACAGAATGTATCCAGGGTTGAAAGTTGGGGGGGGGGGGGGGGGGGGTCAAAATAGCAGCAGTTATTTGATCTGTGAAAGAAGACAGAATGTATCCAGGGTTGAAAGTTGGGGGGATGGGGGGGGGGGGGTCAAAATAGCAGCAGTTAATTGATCTGTGAAAGAAGACAGAATGTATCCAGGGTTGAAAGTTGGGGGGGGGGGGGGGAATCTTTCCTGAAATGTAGCTTTTATAAAAATTGAGCTTTTATATAACACAATATCCAGTAAACGTTTTCTGGACAAATAAATTACTATGTAGACAGCAGGTGATATATCAGTGGATGGCTGAAAAGTGGTGTAAATGTGTAGCAGCCATGTTGTAGGAGCGGCGGTGTACCACATCCTGTGTGGTGTGAGATTGTGTCATAACCATTTCCTGTCTGTTGGGACAAAATTATTGGGGTTGCTTTATGTATCCATCTCATCGTCCTTATTTGAATGCATACCTTAATACCTACATACCTGTGGTCAATGATGGTCAAGCGGTGGTAGGGTGTCTCGGCTCGGAGCAATGCTCTTTATTTTCAAACTGACAGAGCGGGCGAGAGAGAGAGAGAGAGAGAGAGAGAGAGAGAGAGAGATAGAGAGAGAGTGGGGGGGGGGGGGAACATAGAGGGGGGGGGGGTAGAGAGGGGTGTGTGAGATGGATGGATGGATGGATGGATAGATGAATGGATGAATGGATGGATGGATGGAAGGACGGATGGTGGACGGGTGGATGGTGGGTGGGTGGGTGGATGGATGGATGGATCGACAGAGAGCTAAATTGACAAAACGGGTTTGTTGATCCAAAGATGGATCAATGGACCAATGGAGAGACACATTCATATAGACAGACAGAGAGAATGACCGATCGATGCATGGATGGATTGACGGATTTACGGACGGACGAACAGACAGACAATCAGACAAGCAGGCAGGCATACAGGTTTAGGGGGAGAGGGGGCAGGAGGAGGAAGAGGATGAGGAGGAAGAGGATGAGGGGGAAGAGGAGTAGGAGGAAGAGGAAGAGGAGGTGGAGGAAGAGGGAGAGGAGGAGGAGGAGCGAGAGGAAGGATTGGGGTATCGACGACAGGGCAACAACTACCAATGAGAGTGATCTATATTCAGGTTTTCGCCCAACCTAGTCATTGTTCACATGATTTCTTGCTGTCCAACGATTGAAAGTTGTAAATATACCCATGTGTCAAGCTGAACAAAATGACAAATGGGATGTTAGATGTTTCAGAAACTGTGAACACTCTTCACTATGTGGGTCACTTTGAGCACATTTTGCCATGTGCCCAATGACCTCGAGCACATGGAAATGTAATACAGATTGTGCCCATTGTACACAATCTTTACTGTACACACCACACCCGACCACTGCAGGTGGGTTCTCTATTCTCAGACACCTACTTATAGGCCATTGTCTATTCATTGACAGGAACCATTCCATCGACTAGTCCACACTTCTGTCCCAAGTAATGGACGTAGAGAGAGGCATTATCCAAACAGTATCCCAACGATCTCAACGTCTAATGGAATTAGAATAAAGTAAATGCGCTTGACGTCACTAACTATCGTATTTTGTCCAGCAACAGATAGCTCTCGATACAGTTAACTTTAACATTTATATAATATAGCCCATTTCCACTCCCACCATGCTTAATTCGCTTCGGGGGGGGGGGGGGGGGGGGGGGGGGGGAAATGAGAGAGAGAGAGAGAGAGAGAGAGAGAGAGAGAGAGAGAATAGTCATCTTAATTGATCGATAAAAAGGAAAATTATTCTAGTTGAAAAATTTTAATGTGGTGGTATTATTTTGTTGTTTTTTTTTTAATTATTATTTCAGAGCAGAATAGGGCAGAAGACGAAATAGAAGGGAGACGAGTGGGGGGGGGGGGGGGTAGAGAGAGAGAGAGGGAGGGAGAGAGAGAGAGAGAGAGAGAGAAAGTGGGAGGGAGAGAGAGAGAGAGAGCGAGAGGGGCAGAGAGAGAGAGAGAGAGAGAGAGAGAGAAAGAGAGAGAGAAGAGAGAGACACAAAAGCAACTCACACATAATTTAGTAAGGCAAGGCAAGGCGCCTTATATTATTGTTATCGAAGTACACGGAGGTGGAAAAGGTCAGCGAGTGCAACCCGACACTCCTCCCACACAACCGCTACTACTACTGTGTGATAACGGAAACAGTAGTCATAAAAATAAAGAAGAAAATAAAAAAGTATAGAGGCTAAAGAAAACGAACACAAAAAAAAAAAGAATAGAGAATGAATCAACAAAAGAAAACGACGGATTGAACTGGAGGGGAGGGGGTGAGGGGGGGGGGGGAGGGGCTTGCTTGCCACTTGTAAACTTGTGAGGCTATAATATGGTCTTGTATTATGACACTCGCTTCCGGATCGGAAGGTTCTGGGTTCGAGCCTAGCTTAGCGGGCGCATGGTTGAAATGAGTCCTTGGAATAGGCTCTTTACTCACATTCTCTCATCGTACTCAGGTGTAAGACGAGTACCTGACCGTTAATAGCGTTGTCTATGTCGGGGGGGGGGGGGGAAATTGTAATATCGCCTAACAGTCGTCATGTCTCGTTCTATATGATACATGTTGCTGTTGGTCATGGACCCTTGGTAAAGTGCTTTGAGCACGTTTAGTGGATATTGCTCTATATAAAGCTCTAGTTGTTTTTTTTTCAAGCTCAAGTTTGTTTTTATTTAACGTATAACGCTGTGACAAAAGATCGTTTCTCTAAAATTTGGCCAAAAACTATTTTGAAGACTAGAGCAATAAACCATTTAACTGTAGCACTCTCGGGGGAAAGGAGGGGGGGGGGGGGGCATAAATTATTTGAAAATTTGACCAGAAAACTCGTCCTTCAGTTATCCACCGATTTAAATGACCTAACCTTCATCTTGGCAAAAACTTCCAAACCTGGGACTTCGCGAAGTTAAATGGTTAAATAGAGCAATATCAATTGCCATCCAGAAATGTAACAGACCAACACACAAAACGATGTGTAACCTTAAACGTTTATAGATAGTTCGAAATTGACGTCACTCAGGTCTTTGTTGTTTTTTGCCATCTGCGTTTGTGAGAACTTCTCACTAAACTCTATTAACCAGATTATATAAACGTTCATGGTTACACATAGTTTTGTGCGTTGATCCGTTATACTTCCGGATGGCAATGTTATGAGCTTCTTAGCCAAGCGCAAACTGTCTATATTACTTCACGGAATGCCTAGGCGTCGCTATCTTATGATGCCTTGGCGGCGGAAGGGCGTAATTTTTTATATATATATTTTTTTTAAATGTCGATTCAAACAAAGTTTCATAGTTGAGACCTTAAAGTCATTTTTCAATTCAGCAATCACCCCATTCACCGCCGTCTTTATTTACACGACTCCCTCCCCCCTATCTTCTAACTGGCCTAAATATGACGTCAAAATGCCAGTCTTTTGCCACCAAAGAAAACAAATCGTGAGTTGTATTCAATAGTTCAACCAATGGGATCATTTGTTTTCTTGCGCTCTACTAACGACAACTCACTAGGCGGTGCAAAAACCAAATAATGACGTCAAAATGCAAGTCTTTTTGGATTTCAGTGTCAGCGTAGCCTTCGTTATGTTATCGCCTGACACTGAAATCCAAAAGGACTGGCAATTTGACGTCATTATTTGGTTTTTCCACCGCTTAGTGAGTTGTCGTTAGTAGAGCTCATGGAAACAAGTTAATTCATTGGTTGAACTCACGATTTGTTTTCTTTTGTGGCAAAAGACTGGCATTTTGACGTCATTTTTTTTTTGGTCAGTGTCAAGCCATAACTTTACGAAGGCCACGGTCAGGCTATAGATAGTATGCGCTTGGCCAAGGAGTTCACAACATTGCCATCCGCAAGTATAAAGGAACAACACACAAACTCGGTGTAACCATGAACTTTTATAGTCTTGTTAATACAGTTTAGTGAGAACAACTCACAAACGCGGATGGCAAAAACAATAACAAAGGCCTGAGTGACGTCATCTTCGAACTATCTATAGATAGAATGCGCTTGGCCAAGGAGTTCACAACATCTAATAAGACTCAGCTCCCCAATCACAGCTAAGTGGACAGAGGGGTCAGAAAAGAAAAAAAATCGACTGATCCGGGAAGGACAACAGACAAAGCCGAAAGGACTCTGCTGACCCGATGACGTCTTCGCCAAACAAGCAGCTTCGAATTAAAGAAGCTGATATACAGAGAAGTGGTAAGACATGGAATGAGATTAAAAAGTTAGCTCAGGATAGAGAGGAATGGAAATTGTTTGTCTGTGGCCTATATATACCCTGACCCAGGGTGAAAAAGGCAATAATGATGATGATTATCTTGCTCCCTTTGCGTGTGAAGCGAGTGCTCTAACAACTGAGCTATCGGGACTTCTAAACGGCGGATACAGACATATCAATACCAACAACGAGTACAAAGTAGTGACCCTTTATAACCACGGGTCGATTAAACCCGACCCAACTACTTTTCTTTGCCCTTTTAACCATCTCCTTCCCACCTATTGGAAAATTGTCGCATTTGTTACGATGCAACAGTCACTTTTCTCATCCAGATTTCATTTATATAAAAACTCGACATTCTGTAATAGAGTTCATATTGCAAAACAATATTATGTATAGAATGTGATTGTTGCTTTTCTGTTTGAGTAAGAAATGTCTTGTTTTTTGTGTGTTCGGTGGGTGTGAAGTTTTGGGGGAAATTCTGAAAATGGCTTGTAAGGAGAGGGTGAAACAAGAAGGAAAAAAAAAAAAAAAAAAAAAATTAAAAAAAAAAAAAACACTGTAGAAAGTCCGACTGGCATCATCGCCATAACTGACTTCTTGATGAAAAAGATGTCTGGATGGAAAAGTTTGCATGATGAAATCGTATTCGCCAAAAAAAAAAAAAAAAAAAGTTTCAATTCGTTTACAAGTAACTTGACGACAAGTACTGGAAGGAGCAAGAAATACTACAGTGACCACCAAAAGAAAATAAATTAATAATGATAATAATAATAATGATAATAATAATAATAATAATAATAACAATATAATAATAATAAATATAATAATAATAATAATAATAAATAATAATAATAATAATAATAATAATAATAACAATAATAATAATAACTGAGGCAGAGGGTTGGAGAGGAAGAATATTTTTATTTATCGTTTAACGAGTCTTACCTTACGACGAAATCCTAATGTCCTTGTCTTCAATAGTAAAGTCCTTGTGGTAGAGATGTTGTTATAATATCAGAAATATTGACAATAATAATAATCCAATGGTAAAGCTTGTTGGCGTTTTTTGACTCACAAGACGACGGTGGTGATAGGTATTTCCCTTGGATTGACCTAGATGGAAGACACAATATGTAACCGACAAATTTGAACTGAATACCTAGATAGATGGAAGACACAATATGTAACCGTTAAATTTGAACTGAATACCTAGATGGAAGACACAATATGTAACCGTTAAATTTGAACTGAATACCTAGATGGAAGACACAATATGTAACCGTTAAATTTGAACAGAATACGTAGATGGAAGACACAATATGAAACCGTTAAATTTGAACAGAATACGTAGATGGAAGACACAATATGTAACCGATAAATTTGAACAGAATACGTAGATGGAAGACACAATATGAAACCGTTAAATTTGAACAGAATACGTAGATGGAAGACACAATATGAAACCGTTAAATTTGAACTGAATCGGTGGGTACAAAATACTTGACTTTCTTACCTTGACTTGAAAACGAGAGAGAGAGAGAGAGAGAGAGAGAGAGAGAGAGAGAGAGAGAGAGAGAGAGAGAGAGTGTGTGTGTGTGTGTGTGTGTGTATGGACGTGTATATACGTATTTGGGCTTTGATGTAAGCATCGAATAAAAATTGAATAATGTGAAAGTTTCGGGTTTCCATTATTATATATTTATTTACCCAATTAATATGTTGATAATGATGATGATGATGGTGGTGGTGGCGGCGGCGGTGGTGGTGGTAGTGGTAGTGATGAAGATGACGACGACGTCGTCGATGATGATGATGGTGGTGATGGTGGTTGTGGTGATAGTATAATGACGATGAAGGCGGCGGCGACAACGTCGATCGTGATGATGATGATGATGATGATGATGATGATGATGATGTGAGAGAGGAGGAGGAGGAGGAGGAGGAGGGGGAGGAGGAGGAGGAGGGGGAGGAGGAGGATGAAATGCATACCACATGATTTTATAATAAACCTCACGGCATGCCCGAACGGACCGCTAAAAACGGGGGGGGGTATTTTTTAAAACAACAATAAAGCAAAAGACTACATTTCAATAGTCGTGTGTTCTAATTCAATTTTATAGCACAGCACTTCTCTGACACGGGGTTGGGTTGGCACATGGCGTGTTACACCTGCACAGGAAATTAGGGTCATTATAGCCATCAGCCCTGTGTGTGCGCCGTGCTGCCAAGAAAATGGGGGGATGTTGGGGGGGGGGGGGTGATGCGATTTGGAGGGGGGGGGGGGTGATGCGATTTGGAGAGGGGGGGGGGTGATGCGATTTGGAGGGGGGAGGGAGGGTTGAGGTAGGAAATGGAGCTAGAGATGTGTGAGAGTGGGAGAAGAGGAAGAGAGAGAGAGAGAGGAAGAGAGAAAGAGAGAGGAAGAGAGAGAGAGAGAGAAAGAGAGAGGAAGAGAGAGAGAGAGAGAGAGAGAGAGAGAGAGAGAGAGAGAGAGAGACTGGGTTTGCGGGAAGTCGGGAGAAGGGGTTTACTAACATCAAAAGCAAATCATAGTGAGGAAGGAAGACAAGTAGGAAGGAAGGAAGGAAGGAATGAAGGAAGGAAGGAAGGAAGACAGGAAAGAAGGAAGGAAGGAAGACAGGAAGGAAGGAAGGAAGGAAGGGAGACGGGAAGGAAGGAAGGAAGGAAGGAAGGAAGACAGAAAAGAAGGAAGGAAGGCAGAAAAGAAGGAAGGAAGACAGGAAAGAAGGAACGAAGGAAGGAAGGAAGGAGGTAAGGTAAGGAAGGAAGACAGGTAGGAAGGAAGACAGGTAGGAAGGAAGGAAGGAATACATGAAGGATGGAAGGAATGAAGGAAGGGAGGAATGCTAGAATGAAAGCTAGAGTAAACGATAATGACTATGAAAACGGCCGGAAATAATTACGTATCCCCTTTATCGTACAGTCTAAATTACACTCGGATAGCTAAATGGGTTCCGGACACAGGCGGTGCTTGTCTTGCATCGTGTATGTATATTATTATTATTATTATTATCTACGTATTTCTAGTGTGAATGCGTGTGAGCGCGTGCGTGGGTGTTGTAATGTAAACCTGTGTGTTCGTGAGTAGAGGGAAAGAGTTAAGAGAGAACAGTGCGCGTGTGTGTGTGTGTGTGTGTGTGTGTGTGCGAGTGAGCGCGTATGTGTGAGTGTGGGTGTTATAATGTAAACTTGTGCATGCATGAATTGGCGAGAGGGGAATGGAGGAGAGAAAGAGGATGAGAGGGAGAGGGAGGGAGGGAGGGAGGTTGAGAGAAAGCCGGACAGAAAACGAGAGAAAGAAATAAAGAATAAAGATGAAGGAGGAGGGATGGGAAGGGAGGGAAGGAGGTAGGGAGAGAGAGAGAGAAAGAGAGAGAGAGAGAGAGATAGAGAGAGAGAGACAGACAGACAGAGAGAGAGAGGGAGACAGAAAGAGACAGACAGAGAGAGAGAGTATGTGTGTGTGTGTGTGTGTGTGTGTGTGTGTGTGTGTGAGAGAGAGAGAGAGTATTGCGTGTGTATTAGTGCACAGCAGGCAATCTGGCAGACTGGCAGGCGGCCTAGACAGGAAGTTTAAAGTGCAGCATAGTAAATGGAAACAAAAGATACCATCAAAATATCAGCTGCACACATGAATCGAATCAGCGAACGAACGACCGACCAATCCAGTCATTCATTCATTCATTCATTCACAAATCCATTCATTCATTCATTCATTCATTCATTCATTCATTTATTCATTCATTGAGTAACTCAGTCGGTCCTCGCCACAGACTACGAGGTCCTCGCTCGCCGTGACTATTACACTCATGATGGCATTCACAAATTCAATAGTCATTCATTAATTCGTTCATCCATTCCATTCTTTTTTTTAAAATTATTATCATTATTATTATTATTATTCATTCGACGTTTTTTTTTAATTCATCCATTCATTCGTCCTATCCACACTCACCCGCCCACGTACTCTAAAAGTGCAGCTCCGTTTACGGATATGTTCTTATTGTTGCTGCAGGAGAACTGTGTATTAGTAGTAGTAGTAGTAGTAGTAGTAGTAGTAGTAGTAGTAGTAGTAGTAGTAGTAGTAGTAATAGTAGTAGTAGTAGTAGTAGTAGTAGTAGTAGTAGTAGTAGTAGTAGTAGTAGTAGTAGTAGTAGTAGTAGTAGTGGTGTAGTAGTAGTTAGTAGTAGTAGTATAGTAGTAGTATAGTAGTAGTCGTAGTAGTAGTAGTAGTAGTAGTAGTAGTAGTAGTAGTATAGTAGTAGTAGTAGTAGTAGTAGTAGTAGTAGTAGTAGTAGTAGTAGTAGTTGCAATAGTAGTAGTAGTAGTAGTAGTAGTAGTAGTAGTAGTAGTAGTAGTCGTAGTAGTAGTAGTAGTAGTAGCAGTAGCAATAGTAGTAGTAGTAGCAATAGTAGTAGTAGTAGTAGTAGTAGTAGTAGTAGTAGTAGTAGTAGTAGTAGTAGTAGTAGTAGTAGTAGTAGTAGTAGTAGTAGTGGTAGTAGGCTGATTGATTGAATAAATGAATAAATGATTGCCCGATTGACTGAATGAATGAATGAATGAATGAATGAATGAATGAATGAATGAATGAATGAATGAATATAAATGCATGAATGATTCGTCTTAACAGGATGACAATTGATGTTATTTATATAATTTATTTTATCTACATTTGTAAAGACGTAACTTTTTACTGATGAATAATATAAAGGAAATCTTTATGGAAGCTTGCTGATGACTTGAACAGTATGTCGTGTCGTGGGATATTGAAGCTGTTCAAAGTGGTGAACACGGGAAGGAAGTGACCATTGACCACTGAGTGACCACGATGACCAGGCCGTTTGGTAATCAATGGTCAAAGGAAATGAAGGCGACATAATCTGACCCCTTGACCAAACTAACTGGACAGGGTGAATGAATGGATGGATGGATGGATGGATGGATGGACGGACGGAAGAATGGGGAACGAACGAAAGGAAGGAACCGGCGGACAAACTGATGGGGAAGTTGGATGGATGGATAGATGGATGGATGGATGGATGAATGAAGACAGGTGGATGGATATGAAGGACATGGCTTGAGTGACCGGTGGCCAGTTGGCATGAATGAGTCGTGTGTGTGTGTGTGTGTGATCGATCGTGTGTGTGTGTGAGTGAATGTCGATACGTGAGGGGGAAAGTATGCAGGTGGGGGGGGGGGGGGGGGGGGGGTGAAGATTAGTGGTGACAGAGGTAACACAGTGACCGTGTGAAAGGTGAGAACTAAACCACACCTGGGCCCTTGGATGTCCACGGCGATGAGTAACGCTCGTTTGTGATTGGTCAAGGCCCGCGGACGCTCATCCTATAATATAACCGGCTGTTATAACCGTTATAACTGTGACAAGATGAAAGGATGGAGCTAGACAAGTGAATGAATGGACGACTGGGTGGGTGTGTCATGTGGTTGATGAAGAATGGGTGTGTTGTGTGTGCTTGATGAAGAAAACGTGAACGAGATTTAGGTATGTATATCTGCGATCACGATGAATGAATGAATGAATGAAGGAACGAGCGAACGAATGAATGAACGAACGAATGAACGAACGAACGAACGAACGAATGAATGAATTAGACCTGTAAATGAGCTCTATAAAAATTGACTGAAACTCGACAAACTGAAGATTCAATTATTTTTTTAAAAATAAGGGCATCATTGGAGAGCAGAGTGATAAATAAAATATATCAAAATAGTGGGTGTTATTTCTTACTTGAAGTATGACTGCCATAATTTGATGTAGAAGGAATGCTAAATAAGGATGTCATTCATATAAGTAAAGATGACTTCATCAAAGTCATATTCCTGCCTCTGGAATTTTTTTTGACATAGTCAGAAAAATAATCATCATTATCATCTTTAACTTCTAGCCATGACCAATTGAATTTATTCCTCACACTCACATCTTTAACTTTATCGATGCTCGACAAGTCTGAATTGCGATCCACGAACAGCTCAGCCATTGTGAGAACATTAGAATAATGTAGCAATGAGCAAACTTGATTTTCAATCAGTAAATGACAGAGAAACAAAAACTTAAATAAATATGACTTCTGGCCAATACACTGAATTATTAAGTAGAAGTGAATTATCAAGAAGAAACTTCGGCAGGCGTAGCGGAAAAATTCAAAGAATCGAAATGAAGGTGAATCGCCACAAAACAGCAAGCTCGCTTGGGCTTGAGCAAAACAATGGCAGAAAACGTCCTGATTTGCACGGGAATTAATTAGGCTACTTACCATTGTTCCTTATAATCAGGTACTCAATCAGTGAAG
>NC_088369.1:44336239-44341217 GCF_034508935.2 Berghia stephanieae
CAAATACAAATCAAATCTCTCAAAGCCAGAAAATTGATTGAGGAAAACGTCATTTTTTAAAGGTGGAAATTCCTCCTCTGACAAAAAAGAAATCGCGAATATCCGCGGATCCGAGGAAAACCATCAGCACTGTTATAAAATGAGAAAGAAGAAAAAAAATCAACAATGAAAGGAAATCATCCGATCCTGTAAAGCGCTTTGAGCACGTTTAGTGGATGTTGCGCTATATAAAAGCTCAATTTTACAACAACAACAACAACAAAGTATGGACGACAAAATGAAAGCAGCAACAGCAATAACAACACAAGAGGGGGGGGGGGAGGAGAAGGGGGAGGAACCGGAAGAGGATGGGGAGGAGCCGGCAGAGGAGGAGCAGAGACGAGGAGGAGGGATCAGGAAGAGGAGGAGGAGGAGGGGGAGGATCCAGAAGAGGAGCAGTAGAGACGAGGAGAAGGGATGAGAAAGAGGAGGAGGAGGAAGAGAAAAATGAGGGAAAGGAGGAAGAGGAAGAGGAGGGCGGATACGAGGAAGAAAAAGTAGAGGAATCCAGTTGCACGCATAAATTAGGTATGTGGAGTGTAGTCTGTAGCCCGTATGTAGTGTAGTGTCGTGTATATTATGTGTACATGATATTGAGTTCAACAATCAGACTAGAACACCAACAACACTAAATATCCACCCCTGGTGTGAAAAGTGGAAATCTTTAACAACACAGCCTGGGTCAGTCAAGCGGACACCAAAAATCACCCGACCGTATCCGATCGGACAATCTTGACATTTTTGTCTCCTCCTGTCTCCACCATCTCTATTACTCGTTAAAAATATCAAAATAATAAATAATAATAATATAATAATAATAATATAATAATAATATATAATAATAATAATAATAATATAATAATAATAATAATAATAATAATAATAATAATAATAATAATAATAATAATAATAATAATAATAATCTTAACCCTCTCCTTACCAGCCATTGTCAAGTTTTTCCCCAAATCTTTACATCCGACTAACACAAAAATATTATTTTTTTGTATTACCCAAACACAATAGCAGTAAAGTCCTTCCGATAAATAATTTCTTTAGCAATCATACTCAACATCAACACATTGTTCATTTTCTTTAAATTTTACGATGTACAAGAGAGATTCGAATAAGAAAAATGTTGGTTGTTGTATCGAAACGAATGTGACGGTTTTCCTATAGGTGTAGGGGATTACACGGTAGTGGGACCCACATCGATCCCACAGGTGGAGCTGATGTTAAGTAAAGCTAGAGGTGCCTAGATGAGCCAGTAAAATGGGGAGAAAAATAAAGTGAGTAGATGTGACTCATATATTATAAGGGAACAACACAAAACAAACAACGTTTCGGCCCTTGGTCAGGAGACAAAAAACAAAAACACAAATATGAAAATTTACAAAATATCACATTTCGTCAATTATGTGGACGAAATGTGACGAAAATGATATTTTGTAAATATACATATTTATGTTTGTGTTTCTTGTCTCCTGACGAAGGCCAAGGGCCGAAACGTTTGTTTTGTGTTGTTCCCTTATATATGAGTCACATCTACTCATTTTATTTTCCTCTCCATTGATGTTAAGTACTTTTGGACAAATAATTGAAGATTATAATGCGAATCCATCAATCTATGAACTAAACGTTTCCTTTCTTGACCAAAATCGAAGAACGATCTTTAAGTATTTTATTTTTCTTCTTCTCCTTCTTCTTAAAGTAAACAAAGAACACAAGAGCACTTCACAACTTTTACCAAGGGAATGACTTCACATCAAATAGATAGATAGGTAATGTGAGTAAATATTAGCCACGGGATATACAATGCTATTTCCAGTTCCGACTTCGCAATGAACACACGCACACAAATACACAAAATCTATATACACACCCTCAACAGATGTGTAACTAGGAGCGGACGCCGCTCACAACACAAACACACAAATACAAATATACACACACGGACAAAAAAAAAAAAAAGGTCGGGACAGGAGCGGAAGTGCAGTAATTGACTTCCGCTTCCTTTCCTCCTAGTTCTCATCAACCACCGCAGCAGCAGGCAGCAGATGGGCAAACAACACACACACACACACACACACACACACACACACACGCAGATAGAGCACGGATAAACAACAACACACACAAACATAATATCATACCATGAAGAAATAACCAATATCCACTCCACTCCACTCCCCCCCCCCAACCTCCACACACACACACACACACACACACACACACACATTTGACTAGAACCGGTGTGTGGGAGGATGAGACTGAATTATTTTTTTAAAACGCAAACACACCTTGCATAAGGAATTCTGCCACACTACTCAAGACTGGCGAAAAGAAAAAAAAAAACAAAAAAAAAACAAAACAGTTACCTCCTTTTAGCAAAAGACTGTTATTTCATAATCTAAGAATTATGGGATTCCCCAAAAGGGGGTCCCAAATCTGTCAGAAAGTCTAAATCCAGAAAATGTAAACGTGATCTAAGAAGAACGAGATTTTTTTAAGGTGTAAAGGGGGGGGGGCGGGGGGATGGGCGAGGTGTCATTTCATTGTAGATCTAGTCTTATAAAACCAACATGTTTTAGAAGACTTCCCTAAACTTCAGAAAAATTTGTTTTTCAATGGTCCTTGAGAAAATGGGAGTACGTATTATGATCAAATACAGTAGAGTTCTTTTCCCAAAAAGATTAAGATTAAGGGCTCAATGATGAGACGCAAAATCACGGGCAGTGAAACAATTAGATGTTGGCCATAGATGATGATTTCCTAGAAACGACATCACTAAACTAAATGCCTAAATGAACGACTTCGCGCCTCAAGGATTATTAGCCTTTAAAATTCATTTCAACGACACCACCATGACACACTTCATTTCACTTAGGACCCTCCCCCCCCCCCCCCCCTCCCCCCCCCCCCCCCCCCCCCCCCCCCCCCCCCCCCCCCTCCCCCCCCCCCCCCCCCCCCCCCCCCCCCCCCCCCCCCCCCCCCCCCCCCCCCCCCCCCCCCCCTCTCTCTCTCTCTCTCTTCCTCACTATCTCTCTCTATCTTTTTCCCTCACTATCTCTCTCTCTCTCTCTCTCTCTCTCTCTCTCTCTCTCTCTCTCCCTCTCTTCCTTTCACTCTCACATACACACACAAAACACATACACAAGACAAGGCGCGCTAACACACACACACACACACACACACAGACGAGGAGGAAACAGCAGATAATAGTGTTGGTCAGCCAGTCAGTCGCATCCGTCCGTCTATCCCAATCCTATCCGTCTGTTGTCCTTCCGGTCCTCGAGTGACTCGACAGCAGGCCCAACAACAACAACAACAACAACAACAACAAAACTCCACTCAAATATAAATTGCCATACTCGGAATAAACACTTTTTTAAAAAATTTGGCCATAAATCCCGTCCTTCAAAATTCTATCGATTCAAATGACCCAGATCGTAAAAATAAAAAAAAATTAATAAATAAATAAATCGCTCAAAAACGTTTATTTTAGGCAATTGCCAATGTAACTCATACAAGAATATATTTTCATCAACAAATCAAATCAATAAGTAAAATCAATGAAAAAAAAACCCTCAAATGTCTATCGATTAATTTGATCGACATTCTGATATTTTCAGAAGTCCCAGGTTTGAGGGGTTTTTTTTTGTTTATTTTTGGCCGAGGAGGAGTTTTCTGGCCCAAATTTTTATCATGTTAAACTTTAGAGTTAAGAGTACAGCCAGCAAAAGTACACGACGTTGTGTCGGTGACAAGTGGGTGAAGTGGGGAAGTCGGTCAGTGAGGGGTCGGGGGGGGGGGGGGGGGGGGGGGGGAGAAGAGAGATTCAGTTGAACGGAAAACTCAGACCTGCTTACTTAAAAAGCTAAAAAAAATTATCAATAACAATTTGAATAATATTTGAGTTGACAGGCCCTTGTAAATAAGTTCACCTAAATCTCTCCTTACCGACACTTTTCAGTATTTCCCCAAAATGGCAGGCTTACCCAGCAGGAAAAATTGGCTTTTTAAACTCAAACAAGCTCTCTATAAAACAATTTTATGTTCTTATTGAATAAACAAAGATCATTCTTCAAAGTGTGTTTGATGTACAAAATAAATCTGAATAAGAAAAAAGTATATCGGATCGTAACAAATGTGACGATTTTGCTGTAGGTGGTAAGGAGAGGGTTAAGTCTCTGTGGACACCTTTAAAAAAAAAGTTATTATTATTATCCCTGTGTGCACTTTTCACACGTCTAGCCAGAGATAACCCATGTCATAACTATGTGGATGGAATTATATTGAAAAATATGCGAAACGTTTTCCGTCACATATTTATTACAAAACGATATACATTATCAATAAAAAGCTCCCATCTGTGGTTTTTTGGTCCCCCCTTCCGAACACACACCCACACACACACACACACACACACACACACCGACCGCTTATTTTAATAATGAACACATATAAAATCCGTTTCCATTTAGATAAAACTACAGAAACCGGGATAACCGCCGCTTACACTGTTTCTATCGCTAGCGAAACTCTCCAGAAGTAGAGCACACCTGGGTGGATAAAGGAGGAGGAAAAGGAGGAGGAGGAGGAGGGGAGGAGGAGGAGGAGAAGGAAAGAAGAAGAAAGAAGAAAAAGAAGAAAAAAAGAAAAGAAGAAGAAGAAAAGAAGAGAAGAAGAAGAGAAGAAAAGAAGATGAAAAGAAGAAAGGAGGTGGAGGAGAGAGGAGAAGGAGGAGGAGGAGGGAGGAAGGAGTAGGAGGAGGGAGGGAGGAGAGGAGGAAGAAGAAGAAGAAAGATAACGTGAAAAACCGCACTTCAAATCGTAAGTCTAATTGTTATTTATTGAGATAATAATAAACAAACTGAGACAGTTTTAAAAATGGGCCCAAAAACGTGCAAGAGGAACCTCCGCTGGGGGGGGGGGGGGGGTG
>NC_088369.1:44341317-44351317 GCF_034508935.2 Berghia stephanieae
CAAACAATTATAAAGATATATATATATATTATTATATATATATATATATATATATATATTATATATCCACTTCTAAGTTTGGATTTGAATGGGAGCGATCTATATTCAGGTTTTCGTCCAACCTAGTCATCGATCACATGATTTGTTGCTGTACAACGATTGGACATTTCTCAATGTATCTAAAAAACGCTGCATTGCTTTCTATGAAAGTTGTAAACACACCCATGAGTCATGCTGAGTGAAATGACCAATTACGACGTTGGATATTTCTAAAACTGTGAACATTTTTCACTATGTGGGTCATTTTGAGCACGCTTTCCAATGTGACCAATGACCTCGAGCACATGGCATGGAAATGTAATATAGATAGAACGAAGATGACGTCACACAGGCCTTTGTTATTGTTTTTTTTGCCATCCGCGTTTGTGAGGTGTTCTCACTAAAAAGGATTAACCAGACTATAAACGTTCATGGTTACACAGAGTTTTGTGTGTTGGTCCGTTATACTCCGGATGGCAATGTTGTGAACTCCTTGGCCAAGCGCATACTATCTATAGATCATGCCCATTATGGCACGGACTGTACTACAGTTAATGTATCTTGTATCAATATGTGACAATGTGAACGACCATAATAATATTTTTTAACATTGTTTAATAATCGCGTCACCACTACATTCATAAATAAAACTGTTGATGCGTTTAATGTGGCAGTTCAATTTACACACTTTAATATAACACAGTAAAGATGTGTGATTTTCTCTCTCTCTCTCTCTGTCTCCACCTCTCTGTCTCAATCTCTCTCTTCCCCCCCCCCTCTCTCTCTCTCCATCTCTCTCTCTCCCCCTCCCTCTCTCTCTCTCCTCGTCCCCTCTCTCTCTTCCCCCCTCTCTCTCTCCCTCTCTTTCTTTCTCTCTCTCTGTCTCCATCTCTCCACCCCCCCCTCTCTCTCTCTCTTTCTCCCTCTCTCTGTCCCCTCTCTCTCTCTCTCTTTCTCCCCTCTCTACCTCTCTCTCTCTCTCTCTCTCTCTCTCTCTCTCTCTGTCAGGCTATATGTTAACGATGGCTACGCTCATTATCAGTTTTCAAAATGAAAACTTGAAAACTCAACGTTTTGTCTCATGATTTCTATTCTGTAAATGAAATTTTCCCTATCATGTGAGTAAAACAAAATGCCTATAGATAGTATGCGCTTGGCTAAGAAACGCACAGAATTGCCATCCGGAAGTATAACGGACCAACACACAAAACTCTTTGTAACCATAAACTTTTATAGTTTGGATAATACAGTTAAGTGAGAATTACTCATAAACGTGGATGGCAAAAAACAAAACAAACAAAAACAGTCACAAAGACCTGAGTGACGTCAACTTCATTCTACTACTACTACTACTACTACTACTACTACTACTACTACTACTACTACTTCTACTACTTTACTACTACTACTACTACTACTACTACTACTACTACTACTACTACTACTACTACTACTACTATTACTACTACAACTACTACTACTACTCCTACGACGACGACTACTACTACTACTATACTACTACTACTACTACTACTACTACTACTACTACTACTACTACTACTACTACTACTACTACTACTACTTACTACTACTACTTACTACTACTACTACTACTACTACTACTACTACTACTACTACTACTATTACTATTACTACTACTATTACTACTACTACTACTACTACTACTACTACTACTACTACTACTACTACTACTACTACTACTACTACTACTACTACTACTACTACTACTACTTCTGTAAGAGAGTAAGCCTATGCAAAAGGTTATCTAAGAAATTTGGTGCAAAACTGTCAATTATATATATCAGCAAATGGGTTTAGTGAGTACGTAGTGCAGGCATATCAGTTAAGCTTGGTCAGTGCATGACACGTGTGGGCAGTTTTATGTCCAAGCTATTTGAGACGCATGACACGTGTGCGCAGTTTTATGTCCAGGTTACTTGAGACCGTTTGTGTCAAAGTTACTGGACAGGTTATCATGTTGAGTACTATTTAATCAATCATTCTTAAATTGGTTTAGGGGTGTTGAAACAGGTGAAAGGGGCATTTATCAAAATAATGTTATATCATAAAAGGCGGGGTTTAACATCAATATGTAGGAATTGACGTTTCAGGTTTGATTATGATTTGGTCTTACTCTTAGGGGTTGGATTATAGACTGACAGGGAACTGTCAAAACTGCAAGGGGGCGTGGAAACAATGGAACTGTGGGTAAAATTTTGATAGGGATAAAAGAGGATGTTTCGAGGAAAACGGGATCATTCTACCTTATGATTCTGATTCAACTTGACCATGAGCTGCACACTTTAAACCTTTTGTGCTCACCATCATTTATTTGCTTTTTCGGACTTAGAAATATTTCACGTATATTGAAAATGGTTACTTAGGCAAAATTGACTTTACATGTGGACTGATTTTACGGATTTGGAATTTATGAAACTGATTGAATTATGACCATGCTATTTGATTTGGATTTGGAATTTATCATGATTTGGATTTTGAATTTATCACAAACAAATAAAACTGTAAGAAATGAAACTTGGAATCTGGACTTTTATTTGAATGTTTTGATGTTGTGCATTCAATTATCATCACCGGCCCTTGAACTCTTTCGTCATTATTAACATCTACAACACAACGCAAAGGATAATACTACCATCTATGAAAAACACCACTATGCGATCATAAGCCATTACATATGTGTGCAACTACGCAACATTATGTATCTTATTTGGTGTCGTGACTCAGGATTCTTATATATGTTATTTGGTGGCGTGATACCAGGATGTAAAGATGTTATTATTCCGAACCATGGATACACAAGAAATGTATATTGTTGCAGTGTTAACATCTATTGAAGTTTTTGTGAGACTCGAATTTTGAAGTGAAAATTGTGAACAAATAGGAAAATAGTTTTATTTGGGAAAGAAAATGAATATCAATTTTGAAGGTGAAGTAGTGGAATTATTTTGTATTGAAATATGAAAAATAATATTGAAATTATAGATGATTCCTAAAATTCTGACAAAAGACGATATTTAAAAAAATAAATAAATATACTAAATAATATTTAAATTAAGAGTCACAGATAGAAAAGGAAATTTAAAAAAAAATATAGATATATAGGGCAATATATTATATTCAAAAAGTGAAAACAATATATTATAGAACGGCAAAATAATAATAATAATAATAATAATAATAATAATATAATAATAATAATAATAATAATAATATAATAATAATAATAATAATAATAATAATAATAATAATAATAAAAATAATGCATTGATGCTATACGTATTTTATTTAATTAAAAAGAAGAGAGGGAGAGATGAAAATAAAAATTGCAGTATTTAAATGAATATTTTAGTGCGTTTTATTTTTCAAATTAAATGAAAATGCGTTTACTTACAATCAAGCGTTTCGGAATAGTTCTTCGAATATTAATTTGTACGTTAATGGCAATGTTTTGTTAATATCAGTAACAAAGATGTGTCGATTTTTATTTCAATTTTTGTATGTTACTGTTGGAATTACATAAACAGTTGGTCCATTATTTAATGTTGTTACGTTTTATTTTCTGTCAAAATGACTCAAGAAGATGATGGCAATAACAACACGTAAATTCTAAGTTTTGATAGTTGACAAATGTCTTATGGTATTTATTGTTATTTACAACATTGATTATATTTCTCTCCGTCAATAGGGATGAATTGGTGGGTTGATATTGACTCTTTGAGATTCATGGGTTCATGACAAAGAGCAAAGTTTTATATCTGTTTGTATTCTTGGTAATAAATGTGTGGTTAACGCAGCCAAGTAATCGACAACAGAGCTTATTTAGTTGTGTAATGAGACATGGCGTTATAATAGATTACATAAGACATTTGGATTTTATCACTGGAAATTAAGTTGAAATGATTCATGCGGAATATGAGTCAATCGTTGTTTTGTTTTGTTTTGAAACGCGTTTCATCGTGATTTTTAAAAGGAGATATATTCTCATAATAACGGAATAACGACTTTTGGTTTAAAGTCGGAGAATTAAAAGCAGATAATACAAATAAAATGACGGAGTATTAAATATTATGAAAGACTGATGTCTTTTAATGGGAGTTAAAATGTTATTACGGAAGAATAACAAAATATTGAAAATGCATTATCATGTCAAGTGAGCTGATAATATTTGTGACACAAGTGGTTAACTTGTTAAGAATCAGCGAATTATAAGTAACCCATATGGTAAAATGCTGTAAATGCATAGTGGGTAAATAAGCGCAGTGATGTAAGACGCGGTAATTAAAGTGCACACGGTTTAAATTACGAGACGCAGGAATGAGGCGTTCGGGAATATTTTATTTTGCGTGTGATTAAAGCGCATGGTTTAACATTATGAAATAATACAGAAGACGATGAATTTTTATAAATACGATGCGCGTGGTTAAAGCGCACACATTTATCAATGCTATATTAAGAGGCGCGAGATTACATCGCAATGAGTTATATGAATATTATTATAAGCCGAGGGCAAAGGTGCGAGACATTGAATTTTTATTGAGCAGAGTGTATATTGTTTCTGCGAATATTTTGATTATCATCTTTTTCTCCTATCAATTTGCTGTTGTAATTGTAATCAATATTTACTGCGTGGTTTGAATTTAACATTTATATCATAAAATTTGTAACTGAGTTGAAGAAGAAGTTATGTTCAATTGTCAAATCTTAAGTGTGTAATCATTCAGCAATAAATTGAAATGGTAGGAAGTGCTACGATAACACCAATAATAATGATAAAATAAACAAAATCATATTTCATTAAATTAGGGATTTTCTAAGGGGAATAATTCGAGTTAATCAAAGGTAGAAGTAGTGTTTACACTAAAACATGATACAGTCATCACGAAAGAGGACACTTGCAACCATCAGTCATAACGGGAACGCTGATGACAACGACAGAGGCAACTCAAACACAGCCACAACAGAAGTCGGGAAATGTCCTAATCCCTTTGGTCTATCCACGAATACATTAAAATGGAGTAACAATCTCGACTAAGCCATTGATACGTCTAGAATCAACACAATCTACAGACTACAAACTACACAGCAACCTCAATTACATCGTACCTTTCAACTTATACAAACTTGACAGAATTCATAAAATAATATCTGTATCAACACAGATTTCTTCCATGAACCTTTTTATATTTACATTCTTTATTGAACAATTGGATTACTTGTATTTACTTCTACGACAACAATACCAACAATGTACGATGTCAATAATTACATAAACGTTCAAGATACGATTGTTTTTACAAAAACGATGTCCAATTGTGAACAATACTACTTCCTTCATATGCAGTGGTGAGCGTATTCAAATTTAAACTTATGTCAATATACAAGTGTGCAGCACCCATATCTACAACTTATAAACATTGAATATTATAATAAAGCCTGTCTTAGTATCATTGTAAAAGATAAAGGCTATATATGTATATAAGACAATGCAGGAAAAAGTATCGCAAAACGCCACATGAGCGATTTCCTTGGATTCATTATCGTATGATATTCAACAACCTGCGTTCAAATAACGAAAATATTGTTGACCTTATTCGACCCTACTACATACACTACTAGACTACGTTATTGTTACATCATCTACCTGGTGTGTGGACTCACATCACCCACCGGAACTCTGCAAGATTACATCATCTACCTGGTGATTGGACTCACGTCACCCACCGGTACTCTACAGATTACATCATCTACCTGGTGTGTACTCACATGCCACCTCATCAAAACTCGATCAACAAACACAGACAATTACAACACACGACCTCTGTCGACTACTACACACGAACTCTTTGTCAACACATGGCTGAGTTCACAACTTTCTTTTGACTTGCTGGATAAGTCAAACTTCATTTAAATTCAAGATCTCGCACACAGTTAATCTTGAATTTTTACAATTTCATCTACAATGAGATTCAACGTATACACAAGACAACCACAAATATCTACGAGGAGAATCGACCCAGATGCCGGAGATGAATGGATTACAGCGACGTCACAAGACCAAGAAACAACCCAACAGGTTAAGCATACGTTTGCTACCTGTAGAGTCTTTTTTCGTCCCAAATTCAAAAGATTCGAACAAATACAACACACTAATTGCAAAAGTTGGTCACTTTAGTAACAGCCCACAATCACATACTGTGTTAGATTTTACTTATTTAGTTATTTACACTGTACTAAATATGAATAATTCGGACAGACTAATGACTGATTATTTACTAAACACTAAATATGTGATGTGAACAAGTCGGACAGACTAATGTCTGATTATTTATTAAACACTAAATATTTGAATGTGAAGACATTATGGTGATAATTCGAAGACATTTACAGAGGAAAACGTTTTTAATTAATTACCAATAAATAAAGTGAATTTATGACACTTGGGCTATTCAGTGACCATAACACACACAAAAATGCAACACGTAGACTAGATACAATCACCTCAACTCTTATAGTTGATATATTTTTTTCATTACATGAAAACTCATTCTAAATGGAGACAATGACTTAATTAACAATTACTGACAATTTTCACCGGATGAATCATTCTCAAGATGAACTGTTTACGGAGAAATTTGTTACCTCTGATGGATGACCATAAAGAACATTTTGACTTCAAACTACACCTGATGATTTAAAAAGCTTAAAAACTGAAACATCAACAATGAACAATGAATGATAATAACTTCAACTTGAATTTTAAAAGGATGATAATGTTATTATTATGATTTATTTTTAAATATTTTTTTTATTACTAATTGAAATATAATTCTTCGTATTTGAATCTAGATGTCTATGAAATATTATTTGTACCACATATTATAAGTTGGAATTAATGTAATAATGTTGTTTCAATGGAATCATACAATATAAGGGAATATACAAGGTATTGGTTTTGAGATGACAGTAAATGAGTAGACATACATGGAAGCTGAGATTATCACCCATGTCGTATAGAGTTGAATTTGAGATTGAATAAGATAACGTGAGTATATCACAAATGGAAATTGAACCATCCTTTTTCACGCAATAATATGTATGTGTGATGGGATATGACGAGAATTAAACACTTTTATTGCTATGAAGATGGAATTTAAGGTGAAAAGATACTTTTTCTTTGAATTTTTAAATAAATGATATCTTACTGTCGATGTTGTAATACTTTAAAAAAGTTTAATCGATAAATATAAATGTTTTAATCAATTTTGGTGTTGGTAAATCTAAATTTTAATCTCTTTTTGATAGATTTGATGTTGTAATTTGAAAGAAAAAAGAATCTATAATCGATATATATCTATCTAGATGTTGTAATCAAAATTGATGTTTGTGAATTTAATACTTTAAAACCTATAATCGATATAAATGAATGTTGTAATCAACTTTGGTGTTTTTGAATTTAAAGTTTAAAGTTGTTAAATGTTTAACTGGTATAAGTATTTGTCATTTTAAAAAATATAGACTATTTCTTACATTTGTTTATTGCATTTTAGTTCGACATTAGGTATATATTTAATCTCTTACTGTTATTTTTTTTTAATTGAAATTGTTTTAAGTCAATTTAAATTCTAAGAAAGGGGCGTATGTAAGAGAGTAAGCCTATGCAAAAGGTTATCTAAGAAATTTGGTGCAAAACTGTCAATTATATATATCAGCAAATGGGTTTAGTGAGTACGTAGTGCAGGCATATCAGTTAAGCTTGGTCAGTGCATGACACGTGTGGGCAGTTTTATGTCCAAGCTATTTGAGACGCATGACACGTGTGCGCAGTTTTATGTCCAGGTTACTTGAGACCGTTTGTGTCAAAGTTACTGGACAGGTTATCATGTTGAGTACTATTTAATCAATCATTCTTAAATTGGTTTAGGGGTGTTGAAACAGGTGAAAGGGGCATTTATCAAAATAATGTTATATCATAAAAGGCGGGGTTTAACATCAATATGTAGGAATTGACGTTTCAGGTTTGATTATGATTTGGTCTTACTCTTAGGGGTTGGATTATAGACTGACAGGGAACTGTCAAAACTGCAAGGGGGCGTGGAAACAATGGAACTGTGGGTAAAATTTTGATAGGGATAAAAGAGGATGTTTCGAGGAAAACGGGATCATTCTACCTTATGATTCTGATTCAACTTGACCATGAGCTGCACACTTTAAACCTTTTGTGCTCACCATCATTTATTTGCTTTTTCGGACTTAGAAATATTTCACGTATATTGAAAATGGTTACTTAGGCAAAATTGACTTTACATGTGGACTGATTTTTACGGATTTGGAATTTATGAAACTGATTGAATTATGACCATGCTATTTGATTTGGATTTGGAATTTATCATGATTTGGATTTTGAATTTATCACAAACAAATAAAACTGTAAGAAATGAAAACTTGGAATCTGGACTTTTATTTGAATGTTTTGATGTTGTGCATTCAATTATCATCACCGGCCCTTGAACTCTTTCGTCATTATTAACATCTACAACACAACGCAAAGGATAATACTACCATCTATGAAAAACACCACTATGCGATCATAAGCCATTACATATGTGTGCAACTACGCAACACTACTACTACTACTACTACTACTACTACTACTACTACTACTCTACTACTACTACTACTACTACTACTACTACTACTACTACATACTACTACTAATACTACCACTACTACTACTACTATACTATACTACTACTAAGACTACTACTACTACTACTACTACTACTACTACTACTACGACTACTACGACTACTACTACTACTACTACTACTACTACTACTACGACTACTACTACTACTACTACTACTACTACTACTATTACTACTATTACTACTACTACAACTACTACTACTACTACTACTACTACTACTACTCCACCACTACTACTACTACTACTACTACTACTATTACTACTATTACTACTACTACGACTACTACTACTACTACTACTACTACTACTACTACTACTACGACGACGACGACGACTACTACTACTACTACTAGTGGTGATAATGATGATGATGATGATGATGATGATGATGATGCTGATGATGATGATGATGATGATGATGATGATGATGATGATGATGATGATGATGATGATGATGATGATGATGATGATGATGATGATGATGATGATGGTAATAACTTTAAAAAACAAAACAAAACAAAACTGGTAGCATTTTAATCAATATCTTCATTTTGAAAAAAACAAACAAACAAAAACCAAAAGCAAAATAAATTCTAACAATATATTATTGTGCTCACATAACCTAAATACATTGTCAGTGATCTCAACTAATATGAAACTAAGAAAACAAAAACAACAAAAAACAACAAACCCAACATACAAACAAACAAACAACATGATATAAAATACAATAATGGCAGATACGTTTGGTGTGAGTCTGGATGCCTGGAAGCAAAGGGTGGGGGGGGGGGGGGTGGTGGAGACATGGAGGGGGGGGGGGGGTGGAGACATGGAGGGGGGGGGGGGGATAGTCGAGAGATGCCAAGTGCACGTAGAAATTAGGAAAGCACAAAATGAGGATGAAGAGGAAGTGTTTTGAATTAAATAAAATAATAATAATAATAATAATAATAATAATAATAATAATAATAATAATAATAATAATAATAATAATAATAATAATAATTCATAATAATAATTTTCCCCCGACCTCAAATAGAGTGACACCCCCCCCCCCCGCCCCCCACCCCAAAAAAAAATTGAGCAGAAAATCATTTAATTATATCTATTGATGAAGATCTCCCCAAACACGTCTAAAGTGTCAGTATTCGTTTGACTATTTAAAAAAAAAGCCTCTGTAAATATACATATTATATATTATGTGTGTGTGTG
>NC_088369.1:44355832-44367231 GCF_034508935.2 Berghia stephanieae
GCTCAATGTCTACAGACCGGCACTAATTATGATAACACTCCGCATATATATCGCATTCCGATTCCGTTAAAACATTTTTGGCGGACGTTATGAAAGGGTTATGAAGGTTTCCTCTAGACTAATAGTAAACATCCTGACAAAGGATAATAATGAATGCGTCTCTCAACTCCCTCTCTCTCTCTCTCTCTCTCTCTCTCTCTCTCTCTCTCTCTCTTCTCCATTGCTTCCTTTTCAAAGCCGCTCGCTTTTTCCTCGCCCTCGCTACGACGAACGAGCGGCCTGTTATTTTATCAATGAACGTGGCCGATTTGTTTTAGCGGGAATGCGGCGGATGTACTGACGTCACAGCACAGGGAATCCTACAGCTTACCACGACCTTGACCCTTGCATATCTGTTTCTCCCCCCTTTCCTCCCCACTCTTCCCTCTTCACTTCCACACTTGGATAATCCTGGCAAAAAAGTGAACGAATTTCTTCGTGGTCGGACTCGAAAACTGGATATGAATATGAAGCGACGATATGGATTAAAGACATTGCTCCATTTATGGATTCATTAAGGTAAGATATTTGGTTTGAGAATGAATATTCACCTGGTCTTCCGTGCGTTTTGTTTTTGTTAATTTTATAAAGGCGGAATAAAAGTGTTGGGAGAGAAACTTTCTTCGAACACGGGGAATGTTGGCTCGTTTGTCAACATGGCCGACGCCACTTCCTGTCGATTCTAACTGTTGAATGTGTTACAAAAATCCCTTGAAAGTTATATTTCTTTGATTGTCTGCTATGCTTAATTTGTGGATTAAATACAAAATAAGGTAAATTTGATAGTAAATATAGCAATGAGAAGTTTATTGCTTGTTTTTCGGTCAAAACCAGACGTTAAAGTAACACTTCACGGTTGTGTTTTCGTGATTGTGATGTCTGCTGTAGACTGAGATTTCTACTTGCTTGGGCTCTGCTGGTCCCTGTTCCTGGTCTCTTTATTTCTTACTCACTTTGCAATTTAAAATGGTGTAGATGTCAGTGCATTTTGTTACAAACATGTATGGTTTGATACTACATTTCAAGTTTTTAAAAAATACTTAATTTGACTGTACTTGATGATATTGATATGACGTCTTTTTTCGTTTTTATCATTCTTCTAATTAATTCTAACATTCTTTAACTTATTTAAGATAAGAGTAAGAGTTTTATAGTCTGCCACTGTGCCTGTGACTGATTGCAGTTTTTAAATCGTGCAATTCGATGGGAAGCATGTAGGCTACTTTCTAGAACCTTTTCTTTCAATACATACCGATATCTTTGATAACTCCAGTCCAGTGGCCGCCGATAGGCTCACACTCACAGTAAGGTGAAACTCGTTTTTTGGAACTTTATTTTTGACCCTTTACTGTTTTGGTCACCATGGCGTTATTTGTGAACCTATGTGACTAACTTTGGTATCATTATAAAGGGCACAAAACAAGCTTTCTAACGGTCTATTTAATTCTTAATTCCTGATTGTATTTCTCAGAAAGCTTATGTAATAAAAATTTATAAAATTTTTTAATTATAAGAACTTTTTAAATTATGGATACATTTTAATTATACTTCATACATCGATAGACAATTAATTGAAGAATAACTCTGTCAAATTTCATCAAAATTGACACACTCGCTCATTATTTTATTTTTTTCCGCCATCAACTCCACTTTTTATGACAAAAACCTCATATTTTTTCCCCTTTTTCATTTATTTTTTTTCATACTTTCCATCCATAAAACTGATTTATATGAAAATAAAGCTTATTTTCTGACCATTAAAATGATACCTAACACTTGCCAATTATTTTTTAATTGAAACAAAATTACTGAAAACAATAAGTGGGCCATGTTGACTGTAAAATTCAAAATTTCCCGATCGCCTTGAGATCCTGGTTTTGAGGCAGCAGTGAGATCACAGATTCTCTCTGTAAAATTGACAAAAAATTTCAATAGAAAAATATAAATAACTCTGGAACCGTAGGTCGTAGAGAAACAAATAAGGTATCAAATTTTATGTTTTTTCAAGTCCCATCCCCCTGACTGAGTCAAATCAAGATATTTTGAGTTTGAAAATTTTATCAAAGTGCCAATATAATGTATAAAATATAAGTATAAGAAAATTGGGGAAATCTAGGCATATAACTAATAACTATCATCTACAACTATAGCCCGAGTGCTAATTAAAAAAAAACAAGTAAGAATAGGCAGAAGAAATAAAAATATCATGTAGCTAAATATTGGTTTCGCTTGATTCCTAGTTTAGGTTGTAGTGGAATGTGTGAATCATTTCTAACATTAAATGATCGCAATTGTGTCGTGAGGTAAAAGAGTGATTAATATGTCTGACTGTGTTTATAGATATTTGTTTATTTTTTTTTCAAATGCTAACTTGAACTTATGGATCCTAAGCAAATTTCTGAACAATTTTGTAGCTGTCTATTCAGTGGTTTTATTGCCTTCTCAGACCATACAATTGCAGGGTCTTCTTCATGTCTAATTTTGTTTATATTATTTAGCAGATGTTAGAACCAACTGTTCTGTCATGCATCATGTTTTTTTTATATATAAAAAAACTGATGCTATTGCTTCGTTTTTATGTCTGGGATGAAAAGAATAGTGGAGTGGAGTGTAAGACAACAGAAAGTAAAAACTTTGCAGTGATGAGAATTGAACCCGGGACTTGACTGCAACAGTGCGACACATTCTCATGTCTCCCTAGGAGGGGATGTTGTTGTACAATTGACATCGTACACTACTCGAAAGTTTTTATTCTCTATTTTCCTGTGGCACTTCTTTACTGTTTTCATTTCTTGTTATATAATTATGTAGATAGGAGCCTTCTCTGAATTTACCTTTTTATCTTATCTTGTTTGAGCATTAAAATAAGAAATGGAGAATAAGACCATAACAGATCTGCCTGGTGGTACTACTAGAATGTTTAAAAGTTCGCAGTTAAAAAAACAAAACAAGCTTCAGTTTTTATAAAGTGCAATATCCACTAAACGTGCTCAAAGCGCTTTACATGGTTCCCTGACCAACACTAATACGTAACATTTAGACATGACACCTGTTAGGCGATATTACAATTTTTCGTAGACAAAGCTGTTAACGGCCAGGTACTGATTTTACACCCGACTATGGTGAGAGGATGTGAGTAACGAGCCTTTTCCAAGGACTCAACTATCCACCGAGCGAGGCTCGAACCCAGGACCTTCCTATCCAAAAGCGAGTGTCATACCACTAGACCACATATCGCCGCACAAAGGGGTTAAAAATAGCAGTCGCAATAGTTGGCTTTAAAAATCAACAATTTACCCTCATAATAATTATTATATAACTCTTCAAAATGCTTAAAATTATGCAATCTGGTATCACCTTCACTTTTGACTAAGTTTTAATGTCCTATATGGTCATTAAGTTCTTAAATTGCAGCCAAAATTTCATGATTCTACAAATTTTTCGTAGTACTTGTACTAGGCAGCTCTGTGATGATGGAAATGGCCAAATGGTTGGAAGAAAATAGATTCCACACACACCCTTATTAACTCACTCAATCCTAGAGATTTTTTGCTACTTCTCAAAATTGAAATGGAAAAAATGTATTAAAAATGAGTATGTAAGTAGGTAGTTTTATTCAACTACCATTAACATGCAAAAACTAAAAACCTTAGATTTGATACTACGCCTATGATTTGTCTCAGAAAAAATGTAATAAAGAGGCATGGGGTAAAAGTAACCCGGGTAAACTACGGATATAGTCGGTGTTAGGGTTGAGTGAGTTAACTCATCACAAATAACAATAATAATTAACAAGTCAAATCTGTACTATTATTCCTTCCTAAACTTGTATCATGGTTTCGTTGCTGTTTAGGATCTTTAAAACAAACATTTTTTTTTATAATCAGAGGCAAATGCACCTGTATTCTTACAATCAACAAATACTGCTAGCTAGGATTTCTTTGTCTCCATGAATTTTGAGCAATATCAGCTTTGTTGCTGTTTTGTTACATTCCTGGTTAATTGAATGGTTGTGTTATGTAAACTATTGCCACGAAACTACATTTATTACTCTTATTGTTCCAAAATTAAAGAGGCAACGGTGTTGTCATCCCAGTTGTTATGTTTCAGTGCTAATGGTTTTCCTCAGATCCGCGATTTTTGTGTCAGAGGAGGAATTTCCTCCTTTTGAAAAAAGACATTTTCCTCAATCAAATTTTCTGGCTTTGAGAGATTTGATATGTGGTGGAACCAACTGGTGCAGTTTCCCCACTATCCAGAAGATAGCTAGAGTAGTTTATCATTCAATGGCTCTAAAAGTGGGGTTAGTGAAGTAAACATGTGGCGTAAAGAAAACCATTCATAATTTTCCTCCTTTTTCCCTTTTTGTCACCATCAGCACTGATTTTGGTAACATTGAGGTAGTCATCTTTTTAACTTTTTGTCTGTAAAAAAAAAAAAAAATTAAAAAGACCTGGTTCCGGTCTTAGAATTCCATAGATACCCGCATAGTTCTTGTAAAAGGTAGGAAATCCTCCCTTCAAATCCAAGCATCAGAGAGAGTGAATGAGAGAGAGAGAGAGAGAGAATATAAGTAGGAGTGAAATATCTGTTAATGGTTATAGTTATCATTTAACGTTATAACAAGTGTAACTAAATGACAAATTGCCATATTTATGGACAATGAAGATCTATTATTATTATTATTATTATTATTATTATTATTATTATTATTATTATTATTATTATTATTATTATTATTATTATTATCATTATTATTATTATTATTATTATTATCATTATTATTATTATTATTATTATTATTATTCTTATCATTATTATTATTCTTATCATTATTATTATTATTATTATTATTATTATTATTATTATTATTATTATTATTATTATTATTATTATTATTATTATTATTATTATTATTATTATTATTATTATTATTATCAGTAACACACTGTATAGCCACCTGGAACAACTACAAACGACCATCTAACTTTCTAGGTCATGGCACAAGACCGAAGGGCTAGAGCTCAGGTGGTCGTTGGTTCAGAAACAAAATTTTATTTCAATTCAGTATGGCAAGACGGACCATTTCAAAGGCTCTTCTTTTACTTCTCCCAGACAGTTATTGGGTATTTTTAGGATTATAAATTATAATATAACAAATTAGCATAATGTACTTGTCAGATTTGCATCATAATTAATTCTCCCATTCATTTTCATGTGAATGGGGCAGTTGTAAGAATTAGTTCAAAATTCCATTCACGGTGAGCTGTTTTATCTGGATTTTTGGTTCAATGAGTGGCATTATGAATAAAAAAGGTTGTGGGAAAGGGGAGCCTATAATTATTTTGTTTTTTCTTTTACTTTTACGTTGATAAATTCTCGACATTCCACTACATGCTTGTCTGGGGAGAGAGGGTGAGGGGGGGGGGGGGGGTGATCCTGATAACTCAATTGTGAGAGCGGACTCGGCGCACAGACAACCTGGTTTTGAATATATGGGTTGAAGTTGAAGAACGTGTCATCATCTATGTTTCCACCACCTGTCACAAATGGTACTAAGTCAAGAGTTTAAAAAAAATAAAAATAAAATAGAGCTTTTATATAGAGGTATATCCACTAAGTGTGCTCAAAGCGCAACAGCAACATTTGAAATGTAGGACGGGACATGGCGCCTGTTAGGCGATATTTCAATTTTTTTGGATAAAGATGCCGAGGTACTCATTTTACACCTGTGTTCGGTGATAGAGTGTGAGCAAAGAGCCTTTTCCAAGGAGTCAACTATGGGCCGTGCGGGCTCGAACCCAGACCTTCTGATCCGAAAGCGGGTGTCATACCACTAGACCACAAATCTACACAAGATCTGAGGCTCAGACCAGAAGGTCCAGAGTTCAAGTCCCTTTCTGAGTTCATAGTTGAGTTTTTAAAGAAATTGTTCTTAACTCATTCTGTCACCATACTCGGGTGTAAAATGAGTACCTCGGCATTAACAACATTTGCAACTCCTAAACATATGGTACAGACCTTCCATCTCTCTCGCTTTTTAATTAAAATTTTTTTTTTTCTCATTCTCGATTTCCTTCTCTGTTTACCAGCTACTCCCTGGTTTTGATTGCATTTTATGACTCCACAAAAAAAACATTGTTATCAACATTATCCTCAACACAACACCGTCCTCCTCATCAACATCCTCACCACCACTGCATTTATTATCAGATTCATTTTTTAATGCAGATTGCCCCCCCCCCCCCCCCCCCCCCCCCAAAAAAAAAAAAAAAGAAAAAGAACAAAAAGAAATATAATAATTCAGACGAAAATCTCCTGCTATGAACAGTTGGCAGTCGAGTTCCTTGACTGATTAGATAATGAAAATTTGGTTCGAATTGCAATTTGATGAACAGTTATGAACAGTTTTTGGAACTAGTTGCGGAATGTTTTTAATTCTATTAAACTTTCACAACTGTAGGTCTCTTCTTTATGATATATGTATATATATTTTTAAAAAATGCATATTACGATTAATTTTTGTTTTGTTTTGTCCCCCCCATTCCCTCTCATATTGTCTTCGTGTTGTTAGAATGTCTAGTTTGGAAAGGATTTTCCATTGTTTTCCCAAAGCTCTGTGAGGGGCCCAGACAGTTTTAAGGAACTATACACTCCCGGCCTGCCTTATTGTTGTATTAGGGACATAATAATATATTATCATTTTTCTAATGTGTTTTTATTTAATTATAATTAATTTATTATTATTTTTTTTTAGAAAAAATTATCTAGTCATTCAATTCCTTTTTTTTTTTTTTTTTTTTACAAATATTCCTCCGCTTTGTGTGTTATATTATATTTAGTTCAAAAGCAAGATTTTAGTATCAGAAGAATGTCTTTTAATTTCCGTCCGTCTCCAAGGAGGTCTGGTTTCTTTATTCTCTGAGGGCTCTAATCCCCCTCCTGCTATGCATTGCATGCATATTTACAGACCCTGGCACACACACACACACACACACACACACACACACACACGAGTCATTGAACTTGGATTCACAATAATGTAGTGGTATTTGGGTTGGGGGGGGGGGGGGGTTGGGTGCTGGCAGATCTGGGTTTTTTAACATATTTAACTATGTCATTACTTCTCACAACCTCAGTGCAAACTCAAACAGTGGTGGCAAATGCAATTATTGTTATCTGGTTTTATACTAGTTTGCTTTGATCTTCTTCCTTCTTCTTCTTCTTCTTCTTTTCTTCTTCTTCTTCTTCTTCTTCTTCTTCTTCTTCTTCTTCTTCTTCTTACTATTATTGTTGTTGTTATAATCTCTCTTTCTCTCTCTCTCTCTCTCTCTCTCTCTCTCTCTCTTCTCTCTCTCTCTCTCTCTCTCTTCTCCCTCCCCTCCCTCCCCTGCCTCTTGTTTATGATCAGCTTCACGACTTTGTGATTTGACTTACTGAATATTCATTCTCTCCTCTCACATATCAGATGATTATAATAAATAGGGTACTACCATTACTACTCAGTCAAGGGTGTCACCATTTGTCTTTATAAATTTATATGGATTCAAACGTTTATTTTTAGGCAATTGCCAATATAACTCATGCAGAAAATAATATTTTCATCGACATATCAAGTAAGTAAAACCAATAATAAAGCAAGGCAAATAATGATAACAATAATAATAATAATAATAATAATATATAGATGGAACGAAATTAATGTCACTCAGCTATTTTAAAAAATTGTTTCCAGACAACCATTTAAATAGTTAGTTCTCACTAAATTCTATCGCCCATACTACATAATATTTTTAAGGTTATACATGTAGTCTGTTGTCTAGTGGTATGATTCCTGCTTTCGGATTGGAAGGCCCAGAGTTCGAGATTCCGCTCTGAGCAGCCCCTCGTTGAGTCCTTGGAAAATGGTATATTTTTTTACATTTTCTCATCGTACTCGGGTGTAAAATGAGTACCTGGTCGTTCACAGCACTGTCTTTTTCGTAAAAAAAAATTGTAATATATTGCCTAACAGGTGTTGTGTCTTGTTCTAAATGTTTAGTATTGCTGTTGGCTGGGGACCCCTTGTAAAGCAGTTTGAGTACGTTCAGTAAATATTGCGCTATATAAATGCTCTATTTATTTATTAAAAAAAAATTTTTTTTTTAGGTTTCAAATTCTGATAAGCTTGGGTATGATTTGATGTTAAGTTTGATACAGTTTTGATATTGGTCTACATCTCTGTGGTTTAAATTAAATACTATTTTTTAAATATACACACACAAGGTCGGACTAGAGGCCAGAGGTATGGTCTATCTCAATTTATCAAATTAATATATAAAGTGTCGCTATATATATATTTGTGTAAATATGTCGCCATAGATTCTCAACTTTGTGTTTCTACATTTCAATTCATGCCACGTCTGTAAACGAATTTCCATTTTTTTGGATGAATAAAGTATTTATTATATTATTATTATTATTATTATTATTATTATTATTATTATTATTATTATTATTATTATTATATTATTATTATTATTATTATTATTATTATTATTATTATTATAGCAATCAGTGCATAGGGGGCCATTATTGGTCTACATGGTGGACAGTAGGTGAAAGCCGTTTCATCATGACTGACTGCGCTTGGAGTGAAAATTAATATATAATATATTATTATTTTGTTGTTGTTGTTGTGATTTTGGCTCTTACCGAATAACATAACATGTCTGGTGACATGAAGTGGAAAGAAAATTGAGCTTGTATGTAGCGCAATATCAACTAAACATGCTCAAAGCGCTTTGCAATGGGTCCTTGGCCAACAGGAACACGTAACACATAGGACTAAACATGACGCCTGTTAGGTGTTATTACAATTTATTTCAGACAGAGACAACGCTTTTGACAGCCAGGTACTCATTTTACATCTGAGTACGGTGAGAGAATGTAAGTAAGGAGTCTTTTCCAAGGACTCAACTATGCGTCGAAAGAGGCTCGAACCTAGGACCTTCCGATCCGACAGCGAGTGTCATACCACAAGACCACATAACCGCGGAAAGTGGAAGAGATGATGATGTTAAAGAAATGGTAAATGAAGAAATGGAAATGATAACACCATTAGGAGGTGAGGGAATTATTAAGAAGGTAAATGAAAAGTAGAGATGATAAGTAAAGAAAATATTATAAAGATAATAACATTAGGAGGTAATGGAAATGTTGCTGCTTGAAGCGCGAAGTTATAGACAATAATGTGAAATTGAATGTAAGCTTCAATTTAGTTACAAAAACATATCAAATGACCGTTTCGGGTTTCCCCTTTATTAACTAAACAGGATGAGTGAAACACCACAGATGAATGTTTTGTTGATAAAGGGGAAACCCGAAACGGTCATTTGATATGTTTTTGTAATTAAATTGAAGATTACATTCAATTTCACATTATTGTCTATTAAGAGGTAATGGAAACATGGAGAGATGATATTATTATTATTGGGGGTTGGATGAAATATAGAGGTGATAGCGTCAAGAAGGTAAAGGAAAATTAAAGATGGTAACTGAAGCAAAGATGGAGATAGAACAATGGGATGTATGGGAAAAATGGAGGAGATTGTTTTGTCATTCCTTTTTCTTATATGATGTGTGTATTTTTTTTTTTGTGTTTTTTTTTTTTTCTTGATATGACTATGACTGTTTATGTTCATGTTGCCTACTACTAATGCTGCTGCTGCTGCTACTACTACTACTACTACTACTACTACTACTACTACTACTACTACCACCACCACCACTACTAGTACTACTACCACTACTACTACTACTACTACTACTACTACTACGTATTTAATATGTTAATATGATGTTTATATAACTTTGCTTCGTCCCCGACTAAAATCCCCCTTTTTCAAAAATTTGCAAGTGACACTTTTACAACCCCCCCCCCCCCCCCTCCCCCCCTCATACCCCACCTGCCTGGCAGACTGTATCCAGTAGATCTGTAATCCCTGTTTAAATCCAAAAACCCAACAACACCCGCCGGCCGATGTTTGAAATCCCACTCTGGGTGAAGCAGGTCACGTCCTTCCACTTGTCTTTCAACTCTCTTGGACTGGATACATAATATTATGTGGGCTACTGTAGGATACATCTGGGAAACACGATGATTTTTTTATTTTTTACTTTTTAAAGTTAGAAAATCTCATTATTTCTGCTCTTCCTCCTCCTCCTCCTCCTTCTTCTCTCTTCTTTTTTTTCTTCTTCTTCTTCTTCTTCTTCTTCTTCTTCTTCTTCTTCTTCTTCTTCTTCTTCTTTCTTTCTTTCTTTCTTTCTTTCTTTCTTTTATTTCCTTATCAAGGAGTATAACTTATTCATACTAAGTGCGCTAGTGTTTTTTCCAATTTAAAGTTAACGAGTTTTTTGTTATTTTGTTTACATTATTCAGTATTGATCTAATCATAATGGGCATATTCAGTGTGGTAACTAGAGTTTAGAAAAAAATTAATTAAATCTCGAGCAATGCCCATAAACTAAACGTGCTCAAAGCACTTTAAGAGGGGTCTCAAATCAACAACAACGCTGTTACCAGTCAGCCGCTCATTTCACACTTGAGTGTGGTGAGAGATGAGAGAGAATGTGTGTAAGGAAACTTTTAATTATATATTTAAAGGGCTCAGCTTTGCGTCGTCGTCGTCGCCCCCCCCCCCCCCCCCCCCAATGCGAGACTCGAATCGTGACCTACAGGCCCAAAGGCGAGTGCCACACGTCAAAAGACCACATAAAAAAAAAACAAACACAACAGCGAAATAGATTAAATAATGTAGAGATAGAGGGAATTGCGACAAAAGGTTGATTCTGGTGAACACGAAACTAAGTTATGTTATACCCAACTTGTCACTAAAGTCACGTTCAACTGCTCCTACCCCTCCCCTCCCCCACCCCAGACTAACCAAACCAAATACACGGAATGGTATATCTCTTGTGCCACCACAACACATACCGCCGCTAGTTCTTAATATTGCTGAGGAATTTTTTTTTTATTGACACACCTGGGGTTTTTATTGTTTGGTGTTTTTTTTTTGTTTGTTTCTTTGTTGTTTGTTTCTTTGTTGTTGCCTCCTTCCATCTCTCTCTCTCTCTCTCTCTCTCTCTCTCTCTCTCATCTCCCTTCTCTATCTCTCTATCCTTCTCATTCAATATTCTCTCTCACATTCCCTCGTTCAAACCCCTCCTCTCTCTCTCCCATTTCTCTCTCTCTCTCTCTCTCTCTCTCTCTCTTTTCTCTCTCTCTCTTTCTCTCTCTCTCTCTCATCTCCCTTCTCTATCCCTCTATCCTTCTCATTCAATATTCTCTCTCACACTCCCTCGTTCAAACCCCTCCTCTC
>NC_088369.1:44367329-44392329 GCF_034508935.2 Berghia stephanieae
AAAATGTAAAAAAATATACCATTTTCCAAGGACTCAACGAGGGGCTGCTCAGAGCGGAATCTCGAACTCTGGGCCTTCCAATCCGAAAGCAGGAATCATACCACTAGACAACAGACTCGCACAAGAGCACGACACTGGATTATCAATTGATTCTTCCCCATGAAATCAAGTTCAAATTCGAATCACGCAACTACCCTACACCCCTTGAACCTCGAATACATCTATCTAATTACAAACGCACGATTAGCAAAATGTTGATTAATTCTTCCAACACCTGGTATGGGCTCATAGAACAAGTAATTTTAAAGCATACAAATACGATCCGCGTAAATCTAAGTATGAAATACTATATTAAATATTCATATTTATATATTTTAAACTTTCGACAAACCATAAATTGACCCATTGTCTCAAAACGGTATTATGTTGTGATTAACTAGAAGTTTAAAAGTCAAAATTACAGTTAAACCGATCAAGAATATGATATCCTGGTGATTAGCACTCTAAAATTCCACATCTTGATTCTCCTAAAATTAAAATAAAACAAAAATCTGTAAACTCAACCGTACCGTAGCCTTGCCATTTTTGGTTATAAAATCCATTTTTTTGCACTTTGACAATATTGACATAACTATAACATTGTTTAGATGCAGTGGGTCATATGACATTCGTATTGAAGCCATGTGTTTAGGTAAAATACAACATCGCCAGCCGGATAAAATAGACCAACAAACAAAATAATGTATAACCTTAAAAGTTTAATGTAGTCGTAGTATGGACGATAGAATTTAGTGAGAACTTACCATTAAAATGGGTGTCTAGAAACAATCTTAAAAATAGCTGAGTGACATTAATTTAGTCCCATCTATATATTATTATTATTATCATTATTATTATTATTATTATTATTATTATTATTATTATTATTATTATTATTATCATTATTACTCATTGTTTGCCTTGCTTTATTATTGATTTTACATACTTGATTTGTTGATGAAAATATTATTTTCTGTATGAGATAGAGAGAGATAGAGACAGAGAGAGAGAGAGAGAGAGAGAGAGAGAGAGAGAGAGAGAGAGAGAGAGATTGTAACAACAACAATAATAATGTGAAGAAGAACAAGATCAAGAAGGAAGAAGATCAAAGCAAACTAGTACAAAACCCGATAACAATAATTCCATTTGCCACCACTGTTTGAGTTTGCACTGAGGTTGTGAGAAGTAATGACATAGTTATATATTTTTTAAAAACCCAGATCTGCCAGCACCCCCCCCCCCCCCCCCCCCCCAACACCCCTTACCACAATAGTATTGTTAATCCAAGTTCAATGACTCGTGTATGTGTGTGTGTGTGTGCCAGGGTCTGTAAATATGCATGCAATGCATAGCAGGAGGGGGATTAGAGCCTTCAGAGAATAAAGAAACCAGACCTCCTTGGAGACGCACGGAAATTACAATACTAAAATCTTGCTTTTGAACTATATATAATATAACACACAAAGCGGAGGAATATTTGTAAAAAAAAAAAAATTGAATTGAATGACTAGATAATTTTGCTAAAAAAAAAAAAAATAATAAAAAAAATTAATTAGAATTAAATAAAAACACATTACAAGAAATGATAATATATTATTATGTCCCTAATACAACAATAAGGCAGGCCGGGAGTGTATAGTTCCCTCACAGAGCTTTGGGAAAACAACGGAAAATCCTTTACCAACTTGACATTCTAACAACACGAAGACAATATGAGAGGGAATGAGGGGGGGGGGGGGAAGGGGAACAAAACAAACAAAACAAAAATTAATCGTAATATGCATTTTAAAAAAAAAAAAAAATATATATATATATATATATATATATATATATATATATATATATATATATATATATATATATATATATATATATATATATATATATATATCATAATGCAGAGAGCTACACTTGTGAAAGTTTAATAGAATTAAAAACATTCCGCAACTAGTTCCAAAAAATTAAAATGTCCTCATGGAACTAACTATTCATCAAATTGCATTTCGAACCAAATTTTCATTATCTCATCATTCCAGAAACTTGATACCAGAATGATACGCTGAGCCCCTTACAGACCTGCCAACTGGTCATAGCACGAGATTTTCGTCTGAATTATTATTTTCTTTTTTGTTATTTTTTTTCTGGGGGGGGGGGCAATCTGGCATTAAAAAATGAATGTGATAATAAATGCAGTGGTGGTGAGGATGTCGATGAGGAAGATGGTGTTGTGTTGAGGATAATGATGATAACGATGTTTTTTCTTTCTGGAGTCATAAAATGCAATCAAAACCAGGGAGTAACTGGTAAACAGAGAAGTAAATCGAGAATGAGAAAAAATTTAAAAAATAAAAATAAAAAGCGAGAGAGATGGAAGGTCTGTACCATATGTTTAGGAGTTGCAAATGTTGTTAATGCCGAGGTACTCATTTTACACCTGAGTATGGTGACAGAATGTGAGTTAAGAACAAATTCAAGTATGCGCCACTCAGAAAGGGACTTGAACCCTGGACCTTCTGGTCTGAGCCTCAGATCTTGTGCAGCTATGTGGTCTAGTGGTATGACACTCGCTTTAAGATCGGAAGGTCCTTGGAAAAGGCTCTTTACTCATATTCTCTCACCGTACTCAGGTGAAAAATGAGTACCTGGTCGTTAGCAGCGTCGTCTTTATCCGAAAAATTGTAATATATATCGCCTAACAGGCATCATGTCCCGACCTACATGTTAAATGTTGCTGTTGCGCTTTGAGCACACTTAGTGGATATACCGCTATATAAAAGCTCAATTTATTTTTCTTAAACTCTTGACTTATTACCATTTAGTGACAGGTGGTGAAATATAGACAATGACACGTTCTTCAACTTCAAACCTTAAATTCAAAACCAGGTCGCCTGTACGCCAAGCCAAGTCCGCTCTCACAATTGAGTTATCAGGATCACCCCCCCCCCCCCCCCCCCCCCCCCCCCCCCACCTCTCTCCCCAGACAAGCATGTAGTGGAATGTCGAGAATTTATCAACGTAAAAGTAAAAGAAAAAACAAAAATAATTATAGGCTCCCCTTTCCCACAACCTTTTTTATTCATAATGCAACCCATTGAACCAAAAATCCAGATAAAACAGCTCACCGTGAATGGAATTTTGAACTAATTCTTACAACTGCCCCATTCACATGAAAATGAATGGGAGAATTAATTATGATGCAAATCTGACAAGTACATTATGCTAATTTGTTATATTATAATCCTAAAAATACCCAATAACTGTCTGGGAGAAGTAGAAGAAGAGCCTTTGAAATGGTCCGTCTTGCCATACTGAATTGAAATAAAATTTTGTTTCTGAACCAACGACCACCTGAGCTCTAGCCCTTCGGTCTTGTGCCATGACCTAGAAAGTTAGATGGTCGTTTGTAGTTGTTCCAGGTGGCTATACAGTGTGTTACTGATAATAATATAATAATAATAAATAATAATAATAATAATAATAATAATAATATAATAATAATAATAATATAATGAAATAATAATAATAATAATAATAATAATAATAATAATAATATTAATAATAATATAATAATAATAATAATAATAATAATAATAATAATAATAAATAATAATAATAATGATAATAATAATAATAAATAATAATAATAATAATAATAATAATAATAATAATAATAATAATAATATAATAATAATAATAATAATAATAATAATAATAATAGATCTTCATTGTCCATAAATATGGCAATTTGTCATTTAGTTACACTTGTTATAACGTTAAATGATAACTATAACCATTAACAGATATTTCACTCCTACTTATATTCTCTCTCTCTCTCTCTCTCTCATTCACTCTCTCTGATGCTTGGATTTGAAGGGAGGATTTCCTACCTTTTACAAGAATTATGCGGGTATCTATGGAATTCTAAGACCGGAACCAGGTCTTTTTAATTTTTTTTTTTTTTTTTACAGACAAAAAGTTAAAAAGATGACTACCTCAATGTTACCAAAATCAGTGCTGATGGTGACAAAAAGGGAAAAAGGAGGAAAATTATGAATGGTTTTCTTTACGCCACATGTTTACTTCACTAACCCCACTTTTAGAGCCATTGAATGATAAACTACTCTAGCTATCTTCTGGATAGTGGGGAAACTGCACCAGTTGGTTCCACCACATATCAAATCTCTCAAAGCCAGAAAATTTGATTGAGGAAAATGTCTTTTTTCAAAGGAGGAAATTCCTCCTCTGACACAAAAATCGCGGATTTCCGCGGATCTGAGGAAAACCATTAGCACTGAAACATAACAACTGGGATGACAACACCGTTGCCTCTTTAATTTTGGAACAATAAGAGTAATAAATGTAGTTTCGTGGCAATAGTTTACATAACACAACCATTCAATTAACCAGGAATGTAACAAAACAGCAACAAAGCTGATATTGCTCAAAATTCATGGAGACAAAGAAATCCTAGCTAGCAGTATTTGTTGATTGTAAGAATACAGGTGCATTTGCCTCTGATTATAAAAAAAAAATGTTTGTTTTAAAGATCCTAAACAGCAACGAAACCATGATACAAGTTTAGGAAGGAATAATAGTACAGATTTGACTTGTTAATTATTATTGTTATTTGTGATGAGTTAACTCACTCAACCCTAACACCGACTATATCCGTAGTTTACCCGGGTTACTTTTACCCCATGCCTCTTTATTACATTTTTTCTGAGACAAATCATAGGCGTAGTATCAAATCTAAGGTTTTTAGTTTTTGCATGTTAATGGTAGTTGAATAAAACTACCTACTTACATACTCATTTTTAATACATTTTTTCCATTTCAATTTTGAGAAGTAGCAAAAAATCTCTAGGATTGAGTGAGTTAATAAGGGTGTGTGTGGAATCTATTTTCTTCCAACCATTTGGCCATTTCCATCATCACAGAGCTGCCTAGTACAAGTACTACGAAAAATTTGTAGAATCATGAAATTTTGGCTGCAATTTAAGAACTTAATGACCATATAGGACATTAAAACTTAGTCAAAAGTGAAGGTGATACCAGATTGCATAATTTTAAGCATTTTGAAGAGTTATATAATAATTATTATGAGGGTAAATTGTTGATTTTTAAAGCCAACTATTGCGACTGCTATTTTTAGCCCCTTTGTGCGGCGATATGTGGTCTAGTGGTATGACACTCGCTTTTGGATAGGAAGGTCCTGGGTTCGAGCCTCGCTCAGTGGATAGTTGAGTCCTTGGAAAAGGCTCGTTACTCACATCCTCTCACCATAGTCGGGTGTAAAATCAGTACCTGGCCGTTAACAGCTTTGTCTACGAAAAAATTGTAATATCGCCTAACAGGTGTCATGTCTAAATGTTACGTATTAGTGTTGGTCAGGGAACCATGTAAAGCGCTTTGAGCACGTTTAGTGGATATTGCACTTTATAAAAACTGAAGCTTGTTTTGTTTTTTTAACTGCGAACTTTTAAACATTCTAGTAGTACCACCAGGCAGATCTGTTATGGTCTTATTCTCCATTTCTTATTTTAATGCTCAAACAAGATAAGATAAAAAGGTAAATTCAGAGAAGGCTCCTATCTATATAATTATATAACAAGAAATGAAAACAGTAAAGAAGTGCCACAGGAAAATAGAGAATAAAAACTTTCGAGTAGTGTACGATGTCAATTGTACAACAACATCCCCCTCCTAGGGAGACAAGAGAATGTGTCGCACTGTTGCAGTCAAGTCCCGGGTTCAATTCTCATCACTGCAAAGTTTTTACTTTCTGTTGTCTTACACTCCACTCCACTATTCTTTTCATCCCAGACATAAAAACGAAGCAATAGCATCAGTTTTTTATATATAAAAAAAACATGATGCATGACAGAACAGTTGGTTCTAACATCTGCTAAATAATATAAACAAAATTAGACATGAAGAAGACCCTGCAATTGTATGGTCTGAGAAGGCAATAAAACCACTGAATAGACAGCTACAAAATTGTTCAGAAATTTGCTTAGGATCCATAAGTTCAAGTTTAGCATTTGAAAAAAAAATAAACAAATATCTATAAACACAGTCAGACATATTAATCACTCTTTTACCTCACGACACAATTGCGATCATTTAATGTTAGAAATGATTCACACATTCCACTACAACCTAAACTAGGAATCAAGCGAAACCAATATTTAGCTACAGGATATTTTTATTTCTTCTGCCTATTCTTACTTGTTTTTTTTTAATTAGCACTCGGGGCTATAGTTGTAGATGATAGTTATTAGTTATATGCCTAGATTTCCCCAATTTTCTTATACTTATATTTTATACATTATATTGGCACTTTGATAAAATTTTCAAACTCAAAATATCTTGATTTGACTCAGTCAGGGGGATGGGACTTGAAAAAACATAAAATTTGATACCTTATTTGTTTCTCTACGACCTACGGTTCCAGAGTTATTTATATTTTTCTATTGAAATTTTTTGTCAATTTTACAGAGAGAATCTGTGATCTCACTGCTGCCTCAAAACCAGGATCTCAAGGCGATCGGGAAATTTTGAATTTTACAGTCAACATGGCCCACTTATTGTTTTCAGTAATTTTGTTTCAATTAAAAAATAATTGGCAAGTGTTAGGTATCATTTTAATGGTCAGAAAATAAGCTTTATTTTCATATAAATCAGTTTTATGGATGGAAAGTATGAAAAAAAAAAAATGAAAAAGGGGAAAAATATGAGGTTTTTGTCATAAAAAGTGGAGTTGATGGCGGAAAAAATAAAATAATGAGCGAGTGTGTCAATTTTGATGAAATTTGACAGAGTTATTCTTCAATTAATTGTCTATCGATGTATGAAGTATAATTAAAATGTATCCATAATTTAAAAAGTTCTTATAATTAAAAAATTTATAAATTTTTATTACATAAGCTTTCTGAGAAATACAATCAGGAATTAAGAATTAAACAGACCGTTAGAAAGCTTGTTTTGTGCCCTTTATAATGATACCAAAGTTAGTCACATAGGTTCACAAATAACGCCATGGTGACCAAAACAGTAAAGGGTCAAAAATAAAGTTCCAAAAAACGAGTTTCACCTTACAGTGAGCCTATCGGCGGCCACTGGACTGGAGTTATCAAAGATATCGGTATGTATTGAAAGAAAAGGTTCTAGAAAGTAGCCTACATGCTTCCCATCGAATTGCACGATTTAAAAACTGCAATCAGTCACAGGCACAGTGGCAGACTATAAAATTCTTATCTTAAATAAGTTAAAGAATGTTAGAAGAATGATAAAAACGAAAAAAGACGTCATATCAATATCATCAAGTACAGTCAAATTAAGTATTTTTTTAAAACTTGAAATGTAGTATCAAACCATACATGTTTGTAACAAAATGCACTGACATCTACACCATTCTAAATTGCAAAGTGAGTAAGAAATAAAGAGACTAGGGACAGGGACCAGCAGAGCCCAAGCAAGTAGAAATCTCAGTCTACAGCAGACATCACGGTACTACCGCAAACTCGGGGACCCGAGTCTCTCTTGCTTAGTTTACCCTAGATACGGTCTGCCGCCTGGAATGATGACACCGGATGTTGCTTATTGTTGTATGCCAGATTCTTATCGTTGTATGCCAGACTGGCATTTTCTTTTTTATGTGTTTTATTATTATGTGCGAATTTAATGTATAATGTTTTTATACGTTTTGAACCCGTTTTTGAACAAATAAACGTATATTTGAAAATGGGTAATAAAAACAGTAAAACATTTTGACGTGTTCAATCATTTGGATTTCACGTGGGGTTCTTTGCCGTTTTTTTTTTGTCTGGTGTGTTTGTGTTTTTCACGCCGCGGCATTTCGATTCTCATCGTTGTATGCCAGATTGGCATTTTCTTTTTTTCGTGACCAGCATTTTCTACAAAATTATGTGTTTTATTATTATTATGTATGTACATGAATATAATATGTATTATATGCGAATTTAATGTCTAATGTTTTTATACGTTTTTGAACCCGTTTTTGAACAAATAAACGTATATTTGAAAATGGGTATTAAAACCAGTAAAACATTTTTTGACGTGTTCAATCATTTGGATTTCACGTGGGGTTTTTTGCCGTTTTTTTTTTTTTTTTTGTCTGGTGTGTTTGTGTTTTTCGCGCCGCGGCATTTCGATTCTCGTAATGGCGTTACAATTATTATATGCTCATGCGAGGACAGAAGAAGACGCTATTCTCTTTCTCCAGACTAACGGGTTATTAACAAGAAATCCACCAAATTGTGCGACTTGCAACCGAGTCACCACTCTTATAAAGAAAAGTGCCACAAGTGACAACAGGTACTGGCGTTGCCCTACCCACAAGAGTGTCAAAGTTCCCTTAAGGAGAGGATCGTTCTTTGAACATCAGTGTCTTCCTCTGAGGAAAATTGTTGAGCTGCTCCTTTTGTGGGCTTTCAAGGAGCCGATTCTAAACAGTACAGGGCTCACTGGAGTGAGTGAAAATTCTGTTTTACAGTGGTATGGTTTTTTTCGAGACATTTGTTCGTGGTGGCTTTTGAACAACCCGTACCAAATAGGTGGTCCAGGCCTCACAGTCGAGATCGACGAAAGTCTAGTGGCCAAAAGAAAAAACAACGTGGGCCGAGTTGCTGAGCAACGGTGGGTGTTTGGTGGTGTGTGTAGGGAGACGGGACAGGGATTTTTAGTGGTCGTGGATAACGACAGATCAGCGGCTAGACTGTTGCCACTTATTCAGGAGCACATCGCCCCTGGTTCCACTATACACAGTGACGGCTGGGCTGCATACAACGGGATAGCCAACCTCCCAGTCCAACCTCCATATCAACACCTGGTGGTGAACCACACAGCTAACTTTGTTGACCCCCAGACAGGCGCATGCACCAACACTATTGAGTGCTATTGGAAGAACTGCAAACGCAGGTTCAAATCTATGCTGGGTGTCCACAGTAGTCAACTGGAATCTCATTTGGATGAATTTATGTGGAGGGAGCTATACGGGAAGACTCACCAAGAAGCCCTTCGACATATTATTCTCCATCTTTCGCAGTGGTATCCAGTATAGGGTGAGTTATAAATACTGTTTACTACTAGTATATGAAAAAAAAAAACCCAACAAAACAAAACAAAATCCAGTCCAGATCTAATTATCTACTATGAATCTAGAAACAGATATATTTAGATCTCGAAGCGATCTAAATTTTATATTTTAAAAGATATTAGATCTAAAAAAAAAATAATTAAAAAAATAAAAATTTTGGCCAAAAAATAATTTGGATCTAGATTTTATATTTTAAAAGATATTAGATCTAAAAAAAAATTAATTAAAAAAATAAAAATTTTGGCCAGAAATTATTTGGGGGTCCCCGAGTTTGCGTAAAAAAATAAAAAAGATTTGGCCAGCAATTTTTTGGGACCCCGAATTTGCGTAAAAAATATAAAAAATTTGGCCAGAAATTATTGGGGAAATTTTTGGGTCCCCGAGTTTGCGGTAGTACCGACATCACAATCACGAAAACACAACCGTGAAGTGTTACTTTAACGTCTGGTTTTGACCGAAAAACAAGCAATAAACTTCTCATAGCTATATTTAGTATTAAATTTACCTTATTTTGTATTTAATCCACAAATTAAGCATAGCAGACAATCAAAGAAATATAACTTTCAAGGGATTTTTGTAACACATTCAACAGTTAGAATCGACAGGAAGTGGCGTCGGCCATGTTGACAAACGAGCCAACATTCCCCGTGTTCGAAGAAAGTTTCTCTCCCAACACTTTTATTCCCGCCTTTATAAAATTAACAAAAACAAAACGCACGGAAGACCAGATGAATATTCATTCTCAAACCAAATATCTTACCTTAATGAATCCATAAATGGAGCAATGTCTTTAATCCATATCGTCGCTTCATATTCATATCCAGTTTTCGAGTCTCGACCACGAAGAAATTCGTTCACTTTTTTTTTGCCAGGATTATCCAAGTGTGGAAGTGAAGAGGGAAGAGTGGTGAGGAAAGGGGGGAGAAACAGATATGCAAGGGTCAAGGCCGTGGTAAGCTGTAGGATTCCCTGTGCTGTGACGTCAGTACATCCGCCGCATTCCCGCTAAAACAAATCGGCCACGTTCATTGATAAAATAACAGGCCGCTCGTTCGTCGTAGCGAGGGCGAGGAAAAAGCGAGCGGCTTTGAAAAGGAAGCAATGGAGAGAGAGAGAGAGAGGGGGGGGGGGGGGGGGGGGGGCAGTTGAGAGACACATTATTATCGTTTGCCAGGATGTTTACTATGTGCACCTCTTTTTTTAAACTTTCACCTTTACTTGAAAAAGTAACTCAGTCAATCTAAATTACTTTCTCTCCTTTATCAACGATCCTCCCCCACGCCCTTTTTTCTCACTTCTTTATCATTTGGTTTGTAACCGTTTAGTTGTTTGGGGTTGGTTTTTTTTTTTTTTTTTTTTTTTTTTTTGCGTGTCATAAATACATTGCGTTCCTTTACAGCTCTCAGAGAAAAGGAGCGGTTTGTAACTTCAACGTTACACTCTCTCTCTCTCTCTCTCTCTCTCTCTCTCTCTCTCTCTATATATATATATATATATATATATATTATATATATATATATATATATATATATATATATATATATATATCGATCTATATGTCTCTAGTCCGTTCCACAACCCGTGGATATCTTCAGACCTTCCGATGGATTTTTGATATGGGCTCGAACACTAGAATTGATAAATAGATAAATGAATAAGTAAATAAATAGATAAATAAATAAATGAATATGTACATACGTGGAACTCCGCAACTTCGCCTCTCCTGTTCCCCTATCCCCACCCAATCTCCACCTCATAACACAACCCTTAGGCACATTTCACAAGCTCCAACTTTTAAAACAATAATCTACTATTTACAAAAAAAAAGGGTTGGGGATCAACCATAGAATTAAACGAATGGATAAATTCCTTGGGATCAACATTGTACCACAAAGTAATAAGATTATTATTATTATTATTATTATTATTATTATTATTATTATTATTATTATTATTATTATTATTATTATTATTATTATTATTACTATTACTTTGTGATTGTACCGAGCAGCCAATGTAAAAATTTCACCATCAAGCACAGAATTACTGGCAAATCTAAAAATTATAAAATTAATGTTTACAGTATGATATACGAGTAAATTGCAAACCTTCTTTTCATTTCAGGCTAATTCTATCATCGGTTGACTCAAATTAATACAAAGAAAATCGGATATGTCGTAATACTTAGCTATTTTTTGACGTTCGACTTTCATTGCGAGTATAATTGATTCTACGCAATTCTAGCATATCCACAACAAAAAATTGATGACGCAATTTTCAATCTCTCTTGATACTATCAAGCAATACCAATCTCATCGGCAACAAAAAAATGATGATGTAATTTTAAATATCTCTTGATACTATCAAGTAATTATAATTTTTCTAATCTATTATATTTTTTTTTAAAATAGGCTTGGTGATCAAAGTTTTTTTTTTCGTAAAGCCAATGTTAAATTTTTATCATCGAACAAAAAAGATACTTCAAATCTAAAAATAGAATACAATACAGTAGTATAATAAGTATACTAGACATCCGCTTGTTTATTCCTATTAGCCTTTATTTCTCCGCAAATATTTCGGGTTCTCCACTAGAAATATTTAAAAAAAAATTAAACTAACTATAAAATGAATATTATATGTTTAAAAAAAAGGATTTAAACAATAAAATAACAATACGAACAAACGATGAAGCAAACCACAGTCCATTCACCCCCCCCCCCCCTTTTTTTTTTATTAAAAAAAAAACAAAACAAAAAAACTCACCCCATTCCTTCTGACAAAACAATCATTTATAAACAGCAGCTGGGAAAAAAAAAAAAGGGGGGGGGGGGGGGGCACCGCTGCCATTAAATTCCAAATTTCCGGTAGTAGGATTGGTAGCTTCATTCATTCACTCATTATAAACAAACGATTACTTTTTACCGTGCGCTGGAAAAAAGCATTTATTTTAGAATTTCGGGTATGTAATTTTAATTTTAATGATTTAAAACACAACCTCTCCACAATTAATTCTTTAATCAAAACCCGAGACTTCTTTTAAATAATTTGGCAAAAGTTTTGGGTCATTTCTAAGTGTGCATATTACTTGTAGGTCTGATAACCAACGGAATAGGATTCAATAGTCTGACGTCACGTCGCCCAGCAACGGCAGCCACCGTGGTTCTAAACAAAGAAAATCTGTACTCTGTATTCTTCATGCTGGCTAGAACTTTTCATATGCCTTGTGATCAGAATGTGTTAAAGTCAAAACATGATCAGATTTATAATGGGGATTTTTTTCTCCTCTGGATACGCTTTTATGCTCGTCGGAGAAATGTTTCATACGGGCGTCCACCATTGTTCCGATAGTTTAGAGCCAGTTACTAAGTTACCATGCGTCATTACGAGGGAAGTGACGTTACGACTGTTGAAGCGTATTGATAATTGATACAACGATACAATTGATACAACGGCTTGATACAACGAATATTGTTGTAATTGACAAAATTTTGAGTTGGTTTGAGGGTATTTCTATCACAGTCAATAATCCCATGATTTTTGGGTTATTATTCCTGCAAATAAGTGCAAGTAGTATTATTCTAATCGACCTATATCGATATTAGTACTCGTCACCCCCCCCCCCCCCCCCCCCCCACTCTTCCCCCGCCCCAGGTCTACAATATTATATAAAATACGTAATATTGGTCTTAAGGCGTTTCGTACACAATCTCATTGCAGGTCGTATTATTTTAATGGACCGATATCGATATTAGTTTGAAGTAATCGCTTTCTGGCCAAAATGGAAGATGTCAGTGAATGATAAATATTACTTGCTCGTCAGTACCCCCCCCCCCCTCCCAACCTCCCCTCGCCCCACGCCAACAATGTTATAATACATAATATTAGTCTTAAGACGTTTTGTAAACAATATCATTCACTCCTTATTTGGCGTTAAGATTTACTGCGTTGTAGTAATTGTGAACTAAATACTCTCTAGGTCTAGATATTATCATAATGCGAAAAAAGAAAAAGACACATTTTTTTCCTTTTCTGTTTTACTTTATCCAGAAACAAAAACCAACTAAAATATTCTACTGTATATAATATTATGTGACCCATCGCCTCACAGGGGAATTATGTCATGGTGGTTATGATGTTAAAAATTGAATTTACAGTTTAAAAAAAAAAAAAAAAAAAAAAAAGAGAGAGAGAGAGAGAGAGAGAGAGAGAGAGAGAGAGAGAGAGAGAGAGACTAGACTGGAGTAAATATAATTTGTAAAGCGCTTTGAACACGTTTATTGGATTTTGCTCTCTCCTTCTCTCTCTCTCTCTCTCTCTCTCTCTCTCTCTCTCTCTATCACACACACACACACACACACACACACACAATATATATATATATATATATATATATATATATATATATATATATATTATTATTATTATATATTTAAAATATTTACCACAATGTTTGAGACAGTCTACATTAATGTTTCAGGCTTAATTTGCCATCGTCAGGACTGAGTTGTTTTTTTGATGTTGTTTGTTTCTTGAAGTGGTTCCGAGTTTTTTTTTTTAAAGTTGCTTAACAGGAATTTACGCCGATGGGGACATCTTCCGTAGATCTCACTTTTCATGTTGAGTGTGGCTTCATGAGGTTGTTTGATTATAGTATATTTTTCTTCCAGGCATAAGCTACATTGTTTTGATGTTGGTGTGTATCCTGTTGCTTTGGATAAAATTTTCCATGAAATGTTGTGGTCTATTTTGTTGTCTTTTAATTTCCAAATATGTTCGCTGAGTTTTGTGGATTTTTTTTGTTAGTGTTTCTAAATGTTGAGGTGTGGAGGTTGATCTTGTTTTGAAATTATTTTCTGTTAGTCCTACATATTTTTCTTGCTTGTTTGTTTTAGTTTCTGTGACTGTGGCTTGGTAAATTAAACTTGATTCTAAGCATTGTTTGTTTAGCGGGCATGTTTCTTTATTTCTGCAGTTGCATTTTCTGGTGGGTGGGTTTTGCTCTTGTGGTGTTTTATTAATATTTTTTTGTTGTGGCTTGAGATTATTTGTTCTATGTTGCGCATACACGAGTAGCTTATTTTTATGGTATTCCTGTTGATAATTTTATGTAGCTTGTGGTTTTTTGGAAAGTGTGTATCAATTAATTTCAGGAACTGCTGTCCTAGGTTTGTGCTGACGTTTTTGTCGAAAGGTGGGTTGAACCAAGTTATGTGTCGTTTTCTTGTTTTACGTTCTTCACTTGTGTGTTGGGGTTTACATGAGAGGGAGGCGTCTGTGTATTCAAATGGTGTGTTGTATCCGCTTTTTGTGAGTGCTTCTTTGTAGGGGGTGGCTGCGACGTTGAATATCTCTCTGTTTTCCGAAAGTTTGGAAAATAGATGATGATGATGATGATGATGATGATGATGATGATGATGATGATGATGATGGTGGTGGTGGTGGTGGTCGTGGTGGTGAGATAGTAGATATGTGATAGATGAGTGATGTAGTATGATGATGTGGTGGGGTGTAGTAGTAGTAGTAGTAGTAGTAGTAGTAGTAGTTAGTGTAGTAGTAGTAGGTAGTAGTATAGTAGTAGTAGTAGTAGTAGTAGTAGTAGTAGTAGTAGTAGTAGTAGTAGTAGTAGTAGTAGTAGTGGTGGTGGTGGTTGTGTTTGTGGTCATGGTGTTTGTTGATGGTAGTGGTAGTTGTAGTGGTGGTGATAATAGTGGTGGTAGCGACGGTAGTGATGGTACTGATGGTGGTTATCGTGGTCGTGTTGGTGTTGGTAGTGTTTGTGATTGTTACAGTACTGGTGATGTTGGTGGTGGTAGTGGCAGTAGTTTTGGTGGTAGTAATGGTGGGGATAGTAGTGGTAGTGACGGTGTTGGTGTCGGTATTGGTGTTGTTGGCTGTAGTCTTGGGGATAATAATGCGATGGTAGTGGTGATGATGGTGGTGGTAGTTATCGTTATGGTAGTGGTGCGGTAGTTATTGCGATGATGGAAACATAGTGTTAATGGTGGTGGTGGCAATGGTGGTAAGGTGATGTTAATATTATTGGTGGTAGTAATGGTTGTTGTAGTGCTGGTGGAGATGTTGCTATCATCATTGTTTATTGGCCATTGAGATAGTTTAAGACAAAATTGGCGATGTTGATGACGGTGGTTGTGATTGTATTGGTGGTGGTTTTGATGGTTGTAGCGGTGATGGCGATTTTATTGTTGGTGGTTGTAGTGGTGATGGTGGTGATTTATAGTGATTGTAGTTATTGTGGTCATGGTGCTGTGGGAAGTGAACCTGGGACTCAGAGAAGTGTATAACAATGGGGAGTAAACCTGAGACTTGGTTTTCAGCGGGTTTCGGCGGGTTTCGTAGAAAAGATGCACCGCATAGAAATTATGTGTATTTTACATTCTTTACTTTTTCTCCCCCCCCCCCCCCCTCTCTCTCTCTCTCTCTCTCTCTCTCTCTCCCAACTCTCTCTCCCCCCCACTCTCTCTCCCCCCACTCTCTCTCTCCACTCTCTCTCCACACTCTCTCTCTCCCCACTCTCTCTCTCCACTCTCTCTCTCTCCCCACTCTCTCTATCTCTCTCTCTCTATCTCTCTCTCCCAACTCTCTCTCTCTCCCCACTCTCTCTATCTCTCTCTCTCTATCTCTCTCTCTCCCAACTCTCTCTCTCCCCACTCTCTCTCCCCCACTCTCTCTCTCCACTCTCTCTCCACACTCTCTCTCTCTCCACTCTCTCTCTCTCCCCACTCTCTCTCTCTCTCTCTCTCTCTCCCAACTCTCTCTCTCCCCACTCTCTCTCTCCCCACTCTCTCTCTCCACTCTCTCTCTCCTCTCTCTCTCCTCTCCCTCTCTCTCTCTCATCTCTCTCTTCCATCTCTCTCTCTCTCTCTCCCTCTCTTCTCTCTCTCTCTCATCTCTCTCTCTCTCACTCTTCTCACCTCTCTCTCTCTCTCTCCACTCTCTCTCTCTCTCTCTCTCTCTCTCTCTCTCTCTCTCTCTCCCTCTCTCTCTCTTTCCCCTTGTTTTCCTTGATGATTTTTTTTTATTAAACTGAAAAAGAATATACAAAACAATTTTTTAAATATACAAAAAAAAGCATTATTGATTGTGTCTTGTTTTTAGGTTGTTTTTTTTTTAAATAATCAAACAAATATATTTACCCTTCCCTCTCCCCTCCCAGAGAGATAGATAGATAGATAGATAGATAGATAGATAGAGAGAGAGAGAGAGAGAGAGAGAGAGAGAGAGAGAGTGATAAAGAGCGAGAGTGATATATATATATATATAGAGAAAGTAGAGAGAGAGAGAGAGAGAGAGAGAGAGAGAGAGAGAGAAAAGAGGGGGGGGGGGGGCAGTTGGGGGAGAGGGAAGAGCTATTTCTTTTCCAAAAATAAAAATAAAAAAAAGGTAAAACAGAAAAGAATCATAAATCGTAATGTATATTATGAGAAAAGAGCGAAATTGTTTTTAAAACAGATATTTATTTCATGAGAACGGGGGGGGGGGGGGGGGGGGGGGGGGGGGGGAGAGATTGCACGCGATTAAAAATAAACATGCAAAAAGAACAAAACAAATAAAACATCAACAAAAAACAAACAAAACAAAACAATTTCAACAACAACAAACAAAAAAAAAAAAAAATTAAAAAGAAAGAAGGAAAGAAAAAAAAAGAAAATAAAGACATACAAGCGAAGAAATGATTGTATGGAAGTACAGATGGTGTCGGGTTTTTAAATTAAATTGATGAGGAAGAGGAAGTCCACATCCTGATTACCGAAATCTCCCATAATTCACCCACATCTGTTGTTTCCGTGACGTCTGCCGGTCGGTGATGTTAAAAAACTAAAACTAAAACAACCATATTTATTTTAAATGAAAAAATAAATGAGAAAAAGACAGAAAACAGAAAACAGAGAAACGAAAACAATCTTTCATTGAAAAAATGAACATATATGAGTATAAAAGCTTCAAAATATTTTTTTAAATATAATAAACAAACACATAATGTTTCGAGCTCAAAACCCTTCTTCAGCCCCTGACAAGAAGAATTAAAATACGTTTGATAATATGTGATGGGTAAGTCTAGCGGCTCTTCTCTTTATTCTTAATATTTTGTCCGTGCCCGACGTCTTTATGTGCGGCTATGTGGTCTGTACGGCTATGTGGTCTGTGCGGCTATGTGGTCTAGTGGTATGACACTCGCTTTCGGATCGGAAGGTCCTGGGTTCGAGCCTCGCGCTCGGCGCATAGTTGAGTTCTTGAAAAAGGCTCTTTACTCACATTCTCTCACAGTACTCAGGTGTAAAATGAATACCTGTCCGTTAACAGCGTTGTCTTTGTCCGAAAAAATGCAATATCGCCTAACAGGCGTCATGTCCCGTCCTACATGTTAAATGTTGCTGTTGACCAGGGACCCCTTGTAAAGCGCTTTGAGCACGTTTAGTGGATATTACGCTATATAAAAGCTCAATTGAAATTAAAATAAAAAATAAAATATAAAACAGTAAAAAAAAAAAAATAATTAAAAATCACAAAACAAATGACAATTTATTTCATGAGAATGATCGGATTAAAAATATTAAAGATGCAACAACAACAACAAAAATTAAAATGTTAGAAGGCGCCTTATTATGATATGTTGGTCCATCTGGTATTTCCTCCATCATTGCTCTCCCCCCTCCCCCCCCACCCCCCACCCCCCACCCCCAATAAAAAAAATAAAAATTAAAATAAAAGGCGTGTGTTTTGACACCATTCGTCCATCCATATGTGTATCCGGATTTAAGGCCGCGATACTGCTGTGCCTTTGCAAAATACTTTTTTTAAAAATATTTTTTTTTTTAAATGCCTGAAAACTGAAAGGGGGCAGCGTGGTTCAGCAGTACGGTCTTTGCTTCGTACCCGAAAGGTACCGAGTTCGATCACCCGCCGCCGCGCTGTAACGGCCTTGAGCAAGTCACCACCTCGCCCTAGCCCAATGTGCGGCGCTGCACTGCGGCTAACGCCTGGGTTATTCCAGTCTTCCCCTGGAATAAACCCAAGAGAAACTTTTTTTCCCTATGGAATGAATAAAGGGAATTTTATTTTTATTTTTTTAAATTTTAACTTTTACTCTAAATATTCACCGATTACGAATTTCCGACTTGTTGAAATTCTATAAAATTCTTAAACCCGACGTATACATATATGCAGGTCTGACTTCCGAACCCACTTACGGGCCTAGTTTAACATTGTTGTATTGTAATGGACAATATTTTGGACCAATATATTTTTTTGTTGAGATTTCCATTACAACAATGAGCCCATAAGGAATTGGATTATCAGACCTACAAAATGAGTGCGCGTCGCTTAAACCCATTTATCTATTTGCTTTTTCTTTTCTTTTCAATTTGACACGTTGGGGATTGTTTTCATTGATCAACTCTCTCCTTACCAGCCATTTTCAGGATTTTCCCCAAAACTTCACACCCAACTAACACAAAAATATATTTTTACCACTCAAATACAATAGCAGTAAAGTTCTTGCGATAAATAATTTCTTTAGTAAAACATGATCTACAACACACTGTTCATTTTCTTTAAATTTTATGATGTACAAAAGAAATTTGAATAAGAAAAATGTTGGTTGTAAAATAAAAAATAAAATTGAGCTTTATATAGCGCAATATCCACTAAATGTGCTCAAAGCGCTTTACAAGGGGTCCCTGGGCAACAGCAACATTTAACATGAAGGACGGGACATGATGCCTGTTAGGCGATATTACAATTTATCGGACAAAGACAACGCTGTTAACGGCCAGTTACTCATTTTACACCTGAGTACGGTGAGAGAATGTGAGTAAAGAGCCTTTTCCAAGGACTCAACTATGCGCCGAGCGCGAGGCTCGAACCCAGACCTTCCGATCCAAAAGCGAGTGTCATACCACTAGACCACATAGCCGCACAATGGTAACGAATGTGACGGTTTTCCTATCGTTGATAAGGAAAGGGTTAATCTTCCGTACCCCTACGAAAAAGATTTGTGGCCAAAAATTTGGTGCTTGTTTTGTTTTGTTTTTCTTCTGATTTTTAAATTTTTGGGGGCAGGGTGGCTCAGCGGTACGGTCTTTGCTTCGTACCCAAAAGGTAACGAGTTCGATCACCCGCCGATGCGTTGTGTGGCCTTGAGCAAGTCACCTAGCCCTAGCTCACTTTGTGGCGCTGCACTGCGGCTGACGCCTGGGTTATTCAAGTCTTCCCGTGGAATAGACCCTAAAGACAAATTTCCCCTTGGGGATGAATAATGGGAATTTTATTTTTTATTTATTTTATAATTTATTTTAGGGGAGAGGGGGGGGGGGGGGTTCGTTAAAACGCGTGTTTTTTTTTTTAGGAATATCCCATTGTAGAGTAGGGAGAAGGGACTGGACGTGGTGGTGGTGGTGTTAATTAGCACGGATTTCAGAAACAATTGGTGAAGAGGGCAAACATGGCAGTTGACCGTCAACGGAAATAACTACAAATGATGCCATCTGGTGTGTGTGTGTGTGTGTGTGTGTGTGTGTGTGTGTGTGGAGGGGGGAGGGGGGGGGGGGTGGCTGTCCTGCCGGCCGCTGATGGCCCTTTTACTGACAAAACACACTTTCAGAAAAGTGAGGTGGAAAAGGCACTAATGCTGATAATAATAATGATGATGATGATAATAATAATAATAATAATAATAATAATAATAATAATAATAATATAATAATAATAATAATAATTATAATAATAATAATAATATATAATAATAATAATAATAATAAAATAAAATAAAATAATAATAATAATAATAATAATAAATAATAATAATAATATAATAATAATAATAATAATAATAATAATAATAATAATAATAATATAATAATAATAATAATAATAATAATAATAATAATAATAATAATATAATATAATAATAAATAATAATAATAAATAATAATAATAATAATAATAATAATATAATATATAATAATAATAATAATAAAATAATAATAATGAAGTCAGTTGAAATGAAATGCCCCAGTAGGCTCAAGAGAAAAAAATAATAATTAAAAAAAACCAACCAAACTTTGCGGCGATGAGGGTTTGAACCCTCGATCCCGCTATTGGATTCAATAGTCTGATGTCACGTCGCCCAGTGAACAGTGAATATTTTACTTAGACACATACCATCAATAGTAAATCCTGTGTAGTTTGCTATGTCAACCAATCACTGCCATTGTTTACACTTTGACGACTGTCCGAGAGGCGTGGTTATCTAGGTGTCTATTATGGGCTTGGATTAAAATAGTGTTGTAATGGACAACACTTTGTTTCGCTCGAGTTGTGAACGTTACAACGATGTACCTACCCATGACAATTTAGGTTATCAGACGTGAAAATAAGTACACGTCGTCCCAGCCCCATCTTTACAGAACTCGTGTACATTCCAGTATAGTCAAGTCTGTGATATGATAAATTGTCCCCCCCCCCCTGTCAAATCTAATATTGTTGTTGTTGTCACAGGGGTCAAGGACTTTGCCTGTTTGAGGTTAAAGGTCCACTTACACGATATCATTGTACGTACAGAGAAGTATGATGTCTCAGGTTTGGGAGTGGAGAAGCATTTTAATCAATCGTTTTTTGCTTTGTATCCAAAAGGTACCGAGTACCCAGTTCGACTACCCTTCTCGTTGTATGGCCTTGAACAAGTCAACATCGCTCTAGCTCACTTTGCGGCGATGCACTGCGGCTAACGCTTGGGTTATTCTAGTCTTCCCTTGGGGACGAATAAAGGAAATTTTATTTATTTTTAAAATTTTATTTTAATCGATTGATTTTTGAAGGATGATTTTTTTGGCGAAATTTTTTAAAACGTGTTTTTTCAGAGTAGACCCCAATTCCGGGTGTTCCCAAAATCTTTCCCTGTTTAATGACACATACTTTAACAGAGAAAAAACAACATTACAGTCAATTTACTTTAACTCACTCAATCCTAGAGATTTTTGCTACTTTTCAAAACATGCAGATCTACCAACTACAAATTTTTGTTGCTGATAGCAGAACTACTAGCTTTGATTCAATCAAAAATCTGTTTAACTCACTCAATCCTAGAGATTTTTGCTACTTTTCAAAACATGCAGATCTACCAACTACAAATTTTTGTTGCTGATAGCAGAACTACTAGCTTTGATTCAATCAAAAATCTGTTTAACTCACTCAATCCTAGAGATTTTTGCTACTTTTCAAAACATGCAGATCTACCAACTACAAATTTTTGTTGCTGATAGCAGAACTACTAGCTTTGATTCAATCAAAAATCTGTTTAGTTTATTCAATCCTAGAGATTTTTGATACTTTTCAAAACATGCAGATCTACCAACTACAAATTTTTGTTGCTGATAGCAGAACTACTAGCTTTGATTCAATCAAAAATCTGTTTAACTCACTCAATCCTAGAGATTTTTGATACTTTTCAAAACATGCAGATCTACCAACTACAAATTTTTGTTGCTGATAGCAGAACTACTAGCTTTGATTCAATCAAAAATCTGTTTAGTTTACTCAATCCTAGAGATTTTTGCTACTTTTCAAAACATGCAGATCTACCAACTACAAATTTTTGTTGCTGATAGCAGAACTACTAGCTTTGATTCAATCAAAAATCTGTTTAACTCACTCAATCCTAGAGATTTTTGCTACTTTTCAAAATTGGAAAAAAAATGCATTAAAAATGAGCATGTACATAGATAGTTTTATTCAACTATCATTAACATGTAAAAACTAAAAACATTAGCTTTGATACTACGCCTTTAATTTGTCTCATAAAAATGTAATAAATAGCCTTGGGGTAAAAGTAACCCCGGGTAAACTACGGATATAGTCGGTGTTAGGGTTGAGTGAGTTAACCCTCTCCTTACCACCTACAGCAAAATCGTCACATTTGTTACGACACAATATACATTTTTTTCTTATTACGATTGATTTTGTATATCAAAAACTTTTAAGAATGATCTTTGTTTAATTAATAAGAACATAAAGTTGTTTTGTAGAGAGCTTGTTTGAGTTTAAAATCTCAATTAGTCTGCTATATAAGCCTGCTATTTTGGGAAAGTACTGAAAATGCTGGGTAAGGAAAGAGTTAAGCTTGGACCCATGAATACATTTAATGCTTTGCATTTTGTTTACCATTATCGTTTTTGTTTATCAATGTGCCTCATTAGGGTTGCCATGGCCACATGCAAGCACATTCGACAGATTCTCAAATTCTTTCCATGTGTTTTGTAGCTTTTGTGGCATGTGCGGCTATGTGGTTTTGTGGTATGACACTCGCTTTCGGATCGGGAGCTCCTGGGTTCGAGCTAGCCGAGCTAGCTATATAATATTATAAAGGTTTTAGAATAATACGTCTTTGCAATCAGGGGCATACTTTATGGACACCCATTTTATCATAATATTATTATAACGCGGTATGTATTCATCTCTTTCCACCAACAAACCCCTCAAGTTAATAGTAATAATATTATAATATGTGACCCAACGTGTCAAAACAGTATTATGTCGGGGACGAAACTGAGGTAAAAAAGTCAAATTAAAATTAAACTGGTGAAAATTATGAATTACTGATATAATTTAACACTCTAAAATATGATATTCATTTTCCTCAATAAAACAAATAAACTAAATGCAAGTCTGATATTTCTGGCCACAAATTCAATTTTTCAGCAACTTAATCATCCCGACTTAATACCGTTTTGAGACGAGGGGTCACATATTATGTGAGATGATAACACCAGCTTTGTGTTAGGTACTGACAGAACTGTCACCATGACTTAGAATGACCCCTTGGTTCAGGGGTCAAATTTGCTCTCCACTCTGCCATCTCATCCAATGACAAAACACAATTTTAAAATTTCGGGCCTGAAAAATATAACCTGAAATTTTTTGGTAGATTGAGATGTCTCGGGTTTAAACCTTTTTGACCGTTGTAACATATTATTATGTGCAGCTATGTGGTCTAGTGGTATGACACTCGCTTTCGGATCGGAAGGTCCTGGGTTCGAGCCTCGCGCTCGGCGCATAGTTGAGTTCTTGGAAAAGGCTCTTTACTCACATTCTCTCACCGTACTCAGGTGTAAAATGAGTACCTGGCCGTTAACAGCGTTGTCTTTATCCGAAAAATTGTAATATCGCCTAACAGGCGTCATGTCCCGTCCTACACGTTAAATGTTTCCGTTGACCAGGGACACCTTGTAAAGTGCTTTGAGCATATTTAGTGGATATTGCGCTATATAAAGCTCAATTTTAAAATATTTTGTTATCGCCTCAAAACGGTATTATTTCGAGATGTACTAGATTTTAAAATGAAAAAGTTAGTCCTTCAGAGCCATTAGGCCCCATAATATAGCCGGAGTTTATCCCGGTTATTATTGCGTGAAATGACAGTTTCTTGTTACCCTTTGGATAAGACGCTAGTTTATCGCAAAGTACTTTCCACCAGAACTTAGTTACCTAATATCACTGCGCTGGGTGGACAGGGGGGTTGGGGGGGGGGGGGGGTCAGATAAAAATCTCGTCTGTAGCGGGGGTTGAGTTCGGACCCTTTGCATGTGAAGCGATTGCTCTATCAACTCAGCAACTGGAATACCCAAATGTTTTATAGCGACCTGAAAATGATCATGGTGATAAATATAACTTATCCGTTTCTCGCTTCTTAACTCACTCAATCCTAGAGATTTTTACTTGGAAAAATGATGTTTTAAAAAATGAGCAAGTGCATATGATTTATTTTCATTCAACTATCACTATCATGTAAAAATGAAACTCATTAACCTTGATATTATGCATATAATTTGTCTCATAAAAATGTAAAAAATAGGCATGGAGTAAAAGTAAGCCGGGTCAACCACGGATGTAGTCGGTGTTAGGGTTGAGTGAGTTAAGAAGCCTTGTTATCTTTCTCAATAAAACAAATAAATTTAACCATATTATTATTCTAATATAATTGACTGGGTGGTCTAGTGTTTTGACTCTCGCCTTCGGACCGGAAGGTCCAGGGTTCGAGTCACGTTCTGAGCATAGCAGCGCATTGTTGAGTCCTTGAGCATGTTTAGTGGATATTGCGCGATACAAATGCTTCAGTTGTGTATTATAGATAGTATGCGCTTGGCTAAGAAGCTCACAACATTGCCATCCAGAAGTTTACCGGACCAACACACAAAACTGTGTGTAACCTTGAACGTTAATACAGTTTAGTGAGAATTACTCATAAACGCGGATTGTAAAAAGCAATAACAAAGACTTGAGTGACGTCAACTTCAAACTATCTATAGTTTATTTATATATACAGATAGATTTCTTATGGATAGTATGCGCTTGGCTAAGAAGCTCACAACATTGCCACCCGGAAGTATAACGGACCAACACACAAAACTATGTGTAACCTTGAATGTATAATCTGGATAATACAGTTTAGTGAGAAGTACTCATAAACGCGGATTGTAAAAATCAATAACAAAGGCCTGAGTGACGTCATCTTCATTCTATCTATAGAGAAATATCCACTAACCGTGCTCAAAGCGCTTATTCGAAAGGATTCCCAGTCAACAGCAACACGTAACATGTAAAACAATAATGACGCCTGTCATGCGATATTACATTAGATTTCTAACAGAGACAACGCTGTTAACGGCTAGGTACTCATTTTACACCCGAGTACGGTGAGAGCATGTGAGTAAACAGCCTTTTCCAAGTACTTAACTATGCGCCGCTCAAAGCGGGGGGCTCGAGCCTAGGACCTTCCGATCCGAAAGCGAGTGTCATACCACATAACGTAAAGCTTTTTCTGGCCAA
>NC_088369.1:44394829-44407329 GCF_034508935.2 Berghia stephanieae
GCCATAATAATATGATGTACACTATTGATCTGACTTACTGAAGCATCTAGTTATGCTGTTGTAGTTTCCCCGTTTAATCGGGAAACATGTCTAACGCGGCTAAAGGGGACAATTCTCTCGTTCATTATAGATACTACTTTCCCAAAATGAAAGACTCCGCTTTGTTGTTATAAGCATTGGCGAGGACAAAGAAATAGATATAATACAGTTCACTCAGCTTAATCGCACATCGGTTAATCGTACAATCCGCTTATACGCTACACATTCCCGAAAAACGGATTTTTTTCTATATAATCGCTCCGCTTAATCGCACACCATCTCCGCTTTAAAGAGGTTATGTCGTAGATTGTTTACGATTCCTATTTAAAATGCAATGCATATGCTGATGCTTAAAGACTGAATTAAAAAAAAAAATTATAATCAAATAGAATGGAAGGTTCAATTCAATTAACGATTATGACGTGGATTCCCCTTTGCCAACAAAACACGATGAACGAAAAACACCAAAGACGAATGAATGAGAGATGAGAGGAGGCGTCGCTAAGGCGAATAAACAATATGATCAACACACACAAATTATAAACACAATCTATATTATGTATATATGGGTCCTCTAGTTGAGCGTTTGTGCCAAGAATAGAATCATTTCTAAATCGATCAATACGTATTTATCATTAATTTTTTTGTCAGAGTACAGGAAAGAAAACTAGCGAGCACTGCCTTAATGTTTATATTAATTCAGTTCTACACCCTAAAATTCTCACAAACAAAACCATTTTACGGCCATTCTCTGGAATGACACGTATTTAAAAAATTGGCCAGAAAACTCGTCCTTCAAATATCGATCGATTTAAATGACTCTCATCTTGGAGAAAAAAAAAAAAAAAAAACAACCCAAAAAAAAAAATAAAAACAAAAAAAAAAAACCCCAAAAAACAAAAAAAACAAAAAAAAAAAACAAAAAAAAAACAAAAACAAAAACAAAACAAAAAACAAACAAACAAACAAACAGACAAAATGAACAAACCAAAATAATAATAATAATAAATAAAATACCCCCCCCCCAAAAAAAAAACAAAAAACAAAACAAAACAAAACAAAAACAAAACAAAAAACAAAAACACAAAAAAAAAAAACACCAAAAAACAAAAACACAAACAAACAACAGACACCAACAACAACTCCCAACCTCGCGACCTCGAAAGGTCTTCATCAACGTCCTAGGTTTGAAAGCGTTTGCCAAGATGAGGGGCATTTAAATCGATCGATATTAATTTGAAAAAAAAAACAAAAAACAAAAACAAACAAAAAACCCCCCCCAAAAACCGAGTTTTCCTAAGGACATGTTGTTCACCCCCCCCCCCCCCCCCGCCCCCCCAGAGTTAAAGTAGTAGTAGTTAACTGGTAAATGAATACCGTTGTGATAATACAATTTAAATTTGGAAAAGGCCAGTGCCGTTAGTTCGTTGTGCAGTTGAAATCTCCGTTGATCGTCTCGTGTTGGTGAAAGTCTATGATGATTGTCACGTCACGTATTTTGGGCGATGCTGTACCCAGACAGCAACAGTCGATGTGTGCTGTGCTTGTCAGGGGCAGGGATTCATCAAGGTTCTTGTTATGGCACTGAACGATTTTGAAGACTTGTTACGGAATTTGATAATTAATACCTAATATAATATTCTCCAGTGTTCTTGTTTGTTAGTTTGTTTTGGAAAAAAAGTGGAATGAGAAGAAGAGAATTTATTGTATTTGAAAATAACAAGTAGATATTCTGAGGTAACCGTTATCATCATCATCATCATCATCGTCATCATCATCATCATCATCATCATCATCATCATCATCATCATCATCATCATCATCGTCGTCGTCGTCATCATCATCATCATCATCATCATCATCATCATCATCACCATCGTCATCATCATCATCATCATCATCATCACCATCGTCATCATCATCATCATCATCATCATCATCATCATCATCATCATCATCGTCATCATCATCATCATCATCATCATCATCATCATCATCATTATCATTATTGTCATCATCATCGTCGTCATCATTATCATTATTATTATTATCATCATCATCATCATTATCGCCGTCGTCACCGTTATCATCATCATCATCATCATCATCATCATCATCATCATCATCATCATCATCATCATCATCATCATCATCGCCATCATCATCATCGTCATCATCATCATCATCATCATCATCATCGCCATCATCATCATCATCATCACTCAACAACTCCCATATAATTTCATTTCGATACAGATTTTCCAAACCCCTACATACAACGACAATGACTCTACCTCGTCTGGACATCCCTTCCACTTCCACCTGGACAACCTCCAAAGACAACAACAGATCTTTGAAACTGCCTATCGGCGATGATAAAGACAAATCAACACACCACACCACATCACCAACGGAAAAACCCGATACATGTGTTGACAACAACAAAAAACACCATCGCGCACCAAAAGGTCCTCCTTGGTATAAATCACAGCGATACATTTTGTCCTATCTCCTCTTTGGGGGTGTTATGAATATCTTCTTCCAAAGGAATAACATCAACATTGCGATCGTGTGCATGGTCAACCACACGGCAACTGATACCGTATCCACCAAAGAGTCAAATAGAACTCCCTCAAATTATGACAACACTTTAGAAAAGGATCTGCGGATGGTTTTACATCACTTTAAAAACTTTCAGCCATTCGTTAACCATTCGGCACTAAACTCGAGTGATGATTTTAATATTACTCGTGTATTGCTCGAATGGAGTAATGGATCAAAATTGGTTAAAACTTTGGAAATGATCGACCCGAACCAAGATTGGGCATCAACCGGAAGTGTTGATCACAATGAGTCTATTCATAAATCAACGAGTGCTTATTTATCGTTGATATCATATTATTATTATTATTATAAGTGGCTACAGGATAGTTATAACAATACGATCATAATAAATGACACACTATACTATGGAAAGAACAGGTCCATACAATTTCCGTTTGGTCAGTTCTTGAACATTGAAGAGACAATAAACTTGGAGATTGCTGAGAAGATCAGTTCATACAATAATAATACATTGAACATTAGTAGAGATGATTATAACAACTCGATGTCCAGTCCAGGAGATACAGTCAATGGCGGCTGTCTGGCCAGTGCTAAAGGTGAAGATAATGAAGAGGAAGACGGACCACTGCTTTGGGATAAAGAAACACAGGGCATTGTGTTGGGCGCTGTCTATTGGACCTATTCGGCTATGTGCTTTCCCGGAACGGTCTTGGTTCGGAAGCTTTCTAAGAAAAGAGTCATTGCTGTTTCTGTGACTGTCATGAGTTTGTTGACCTTAACAATTCACGCCGCTGCACTGTGGAGTCCCTGGGCTGTTGTCGCCATAAGACTGGTCCAAGGCGTCTGCACAGCGTTGTCGATGATGACGATGTACGGGATTTGGGCAAACTGGGCACCGCCAGACGAAAGATCCAGCCTTGTGTCTTTCAATTTCGCCGGATCTATGTTATCAACCGCTGTTGTATTTCCTATATCTGGCTATCTGTGTAAATATGGGTTTCTAGGCGGTTGGCCGTCCATATATTACATATTTGGCGCAATGGGAATTCTATGGGTTATTGGGTTCTTGATATTCACAGCAGAAACCCCAGCATTGCATCCGTCAATCACTCCTGAAGAAAGAAATTATATCGAAACGTCCTTATCCTCTGCATCCGCATCAACGAAACCACACAAACTTCCCTGGAGGTCTTTAATGACCTCTCGTCCGGTATGGGCCATTTTTATCCAGCACGTGACCTACAACTGGGGCCTCTATTTAATTATGACCACGGGGCCCCAGTACATGAAAGAAGTCCTGAAATTTGCAATCGATTCTAACGGAGTGTATATCATGCTTCCCTACATCCTTCAATACATCGTGTGCTTCTCATCGGGCTATTTCATCACCGTTATTCTACAACGAAAACTCGTACCTTTAATATGGATCAGAAAAGTTGGCGCTATTCTCGGTAACGTTGTACCCGCCATCTTGTTAGTCATACTCAGTTTCTTAGACTGCACGCAATCCACCATAGCCGTGCTTCTTCTCACACTGACTGTCGGTACTTCGGGTATCAGCATGAACACTTTCTTCCTCAGCCCTTATGATATAGCACCGCGGTTCTCTCAATCCATAATGACAATATCAAACACTTTAGCCGTAGCTAACGGCATCATAGCGCCTTATGTCGTGGCTGCCGTCACTAAACACAAATCCCAATCGGAATGGCAGACCGTCTTTTTCATAACACCCGCCATCTTGGTTTTGGGAACGGTGGTCTTTTGCATCATGGGAAGCGTTGACGTCCAAGAATGGGCCAAGTCTGATGAGACAAATGGTAATGGAGATAATAAAACGATTTATCTTACCTCCAATGGCTACGATAATGAGATGGTTACGACAAAAGACGAAAAAGTAAACCTTGCAGAATGACTTTACTATTTTGAATGGATCACGTGACAGTTTTGGAATGTGAATAGATAAATTTATTTCTTTGTTGGTACGTTATATCCGACTGGCCGATGCTGTAAGTGTTTTACCTAAACGCAATGGATCGATCAATAAGACCAACACAATTCAAGAGCTTACGAAATTTTGGTGACAGGAAGGTTACACTCACTCAACACTAACACCGACTATATCCGTAGTACTTTTACCCCAAGGCTATTTATTACATTTTTCTGAGACAAATTATAGGCGTAGTATCAAAGCTAATGTTCTTAATTTTTACATGTAAATGATAATTTGAATAAAACTAATCTATGTACATGCTCATTTTTAATACATTTTTTCCCCCCAATTTTGAAAAGTGGAAAAAATGTCTAGGGTTGAGTGAGTGAATCAATTATTGTACCTCCCATTGTGGGCAGGGAGGTACTTACTGTATATTATATCCCCCTATGTTTGTTTTCCAATTTGCTTTCTGTCTTGTCTTTGAATGAGATTACTTGGTGTAGTCCTGGTCCTGGCCGGATACCCTGACTGAAAGGGAAACAGTCGCATGTATAGTTAGTTTTGGGAGATGATATTTTTTTCCTTGTAAATCATCTCTCTGTTATGCACTGTATCATGTTTTGTTTACATATTATATATGATTTGTAAACATTTGAGTGTATCCCTCTTAGTAGGGACCCGTGCTTGTGTCTGGATGAGACTTTTATGTGATCTCAAACTAAGTACTTTGATAGTGTGCTCTTGGAATCTACAACTGTGTCCTATTTGAACAAATTCCCCTTTGTCTTACTTTCTCTTGGCTGCTTTAATTGTAATTCTAGAACTTTTTACTATCCCATTTTCTTCCTTTTTACTGGCGCTGATATATCCTTAATGTGTTGCAAGCGCCGTAAAACCATTAAAAACAAACTTAAAAACAAAAACAAATGATTGTGTATCATGGGTTCAAATCGAAGTACCCTTGTTTACAGGTCTGATGACCTAAATTGTTAAGGGCCCCTTGTTGTGAAGGACATATACTTACTTTCAAACCGACGCAATCCATTACAACAACAAAACACCATTCCTCTTATTATGTGCTACTATTTTTTTTAAAATGAGCTCTTACATAGCGCAATATCCACTAATAGTGATCAAAGCGCTTTACAAAGGGTCCCTCACCAACAGCAACACCAGTTAGGCAAAAATACAATATTTTTTTTTCCTACAAAGACAACGCTGTTAACGGCCAGGTACTCATTTTACACCTGATTACGGTGAGAGAATGTGAGTAAAGAGCCTTATCCAAGGACTCGACTATGCGCCGAGTAAGGCTCGAACCCAGGACCTTCCGATCCGAAAGCGAGTGTCATACCACTAGACCACATAGCCGTTTTCCAACACAGAGGACATTGGTCACGGCCGTGCAGTAATTTTACTCTTTAGTATTATGAATAAAGAGCATTTATTTTCAAGGACTCAATTTGCGCTAAAACTATGTAAGGGCTAAGGGCTCAACCACACGGTGGACTGACTCCGACGACCCGGCACTACCGTCCTCGAAACGGCAGAGCATCTAGTCGAACGGTGTGTTGTGACGATGCTACCAGGCGGGTTCGCGACGGTGCACGAATGCGGACCGGACTCTGCTGATTGGGTCGATCGTCATAACATAGTAGTGTGAGAACCATAAGAGGCTGCTGCCGTCCTCTGCCGTCTTCCGGATAAAGACGTGGGGCACGGACAAACAAAATACTACTTTTATCAGACCTGCGATAATGGACACGGACGTTGGGTAGATGAGAGAAAAAAAAATAAATCGAGTGCATACTAACTTACGAATCTGCGAATCGAAGCAAGGGAAGTAAGTTAAAAAAAAATACTTCAGTCGTCATCGGACCTCATTTTGTTTGAATGCTCTCCCTTGTTTGTGAATTCGGCGAGCTGACGATTTACGGCAATGAAACATACATAATTTGTACATTATGAAAGGAAGTAACAAAAAGACACAGTAATAACAACAATTTCACATTCCTGCAGCTAGGAATCCGTGGACACAATACAATCAAGTAACATTTTAATATTTCTCCAGTCTTCATTAATGTTATTAATATTTGGGTCATATCACCAGCTGCCCGGTTAGCTCAGTCGGTAGAGCATCAGACTTTTAATCTGAGGGTCAAGGGTTCGAGTCCCTTATTGGGCGCAGCATTTTTTTTTTTTTCTTTAATTTATAAATTTCTTTGTTGATGTGACTGACGGTTGTAGCTTCTCTCTCGCTCCTTTTTTTTTTTTCTTTTTCCCCCTTTTTTCTTTATTTGTCGCTTTCAGACGTAAAGTAAAATAAAAAGCAACGTGTGACAATAATTCTACTCGTTTCATCGGGGTCAGTCTTTTGACCTCCCATTCTTCTTCTTATTATTATTGTTATTATTACGACTACTCTTACTATTACTGATACTACTATTATTTTATTTTTTAAATTTATTTATTTATTTATTATTATTATTATTATTATTATATTATTATTATTATTATTATTATTATTATTATTATTATTATTATTATTATATTATTATTATTATTATTGTTATTATTATTATTATTTATTATCATTACTACTACAACAGCAATAATAATAGTAGTAGTAGTAGTAGTAGTAATATATAATAATAATAATAATAATAATAATAATAATAATAATAAATAATAATAATAATAATGAGAGGTCAAAAGACTGATCCCGGTGTAACGAGCTAGACTTAAATATTAAAAATACAAACTAAAATTGAAACTGGGGCGTTTACATAGTTCAATATTAACTTAATGAACTCAACGCGTTTTACAGGGGGATCCAAGCCAACAGCAACGCTTAACGTGTAAGACGAGACATGCCATGACGCATCTAAGGAGCAAATACATTTTTTTGTTTCGCCCGAGACAGCGCTGTACGCTGATATTCATTTTGCACCTGAATGAAGTGAGATAATATGAGTAAAGAGCCCCCGCCCCCCCCCCCCCCAGGTACTCACCATTGTGTCGCCAAGTGCGTGACTCAAACCAAAGACCTGCCTGTCTGAAGAAGAATATCGTGTTTGCTTTTTGTTTTTAAGGGCTTTAAGGCGCTTGCAACACATTAAGGTCGTATCATCGCCAGTAAAAATGAAGAAAATAGGATAGTGAAAAGATTCTAGATGTACAATTAAAAGGACTTGAGGAAAAAGTAAGACAAAGGGGAATTGGTTCAAATGGGGAACAGATGTAGATTCCAAGAGTACAGCAACAATGTACTCAGTTTGAGATCAGCTAAATGTCTCACCCAGACACCAGCACAAAGGAATACACTCAAATGTTTACATTATACATTACAAAATAACAAATATAACAATACATAACAGAGAGTTGATTTACAAGGGGGAAAAAATAATATCATCTCCCAAAACAATAGCTATGCATTTGACTGTTTCCCTCCCATCCAAGCACTACGGCAAGGGCCAGGGCAAAACCAAGTAATCTCATTCCAAGACAAAGACAGAAAGCAAATTGGAAAACAAATATAAGGGGATATAAGACACAGTAAGTGCCACCCTGCCCACTATGGGAGGTCAGGAACCCCTATCATATAACACGACCACAAAGGCTCACAAGAAAAACAAGGCAAATGATTAAACAAAAAACCCAAACACGTTTAAGAGCCACTTCCTGATACATGGGATACGATACAAAGTGGAAATAGATTTTATTGACGTACTCTTTTGTTAGATCTATTATAATTTGTTGTTGTCGTTCTTATCGGTCTTATTGCACTTCAGGTAAATCATAAACATGAAATAATAATAATAATAATATAATATATATAATAATAATAATAATAATAATAATAATAAATAATAAATAATAATAATAATAATAATAATAATAATAATAATAATAATAATAATAATAATAATAATAATAATAATAATAATAATAATAATAATAAATAATAATAATAATAATAATAAATAATAAATAATAAATAATAATAATAATAATAATAATAATAATAATAATAAATAATAATATAATAATAATAATAATAATAATAATAAAATAAAAATAAAATAATAATAATAATAATAATAATAATAATAATAATAACAATAATAAAATAATAATAATAATAATAATAATAATAATAATAATAATAATAATAATAATAATAATAATAATAATAATAAATAATAATAATAATAATAAATCATCTCAAGTTACAACCATAGAATTAAACGAATGAGAATACGTACGAAGCCTAAAAAGTGTCCACCAATGAAAGCATTCAGCGCCATTTTGTTGTTGGCTGAGAATGTAGTAATTTCCATTCATTCGGTATCTATGTCAACATAACGACACAAGAAAAACAACAAACAATATCAAAATCCACAATAAAATGTTTCAGAACTGTTGCGTATATTTATGGCACAACGAAGCTGTCAAAAAATGAAGTTAGAGAATGTGTGTAATCATGTATTATAATAACCTGTAATGTGTTTTCCAACCACCACATCATCTACTACTACAACCACCACCACAATATCATCACTAACACTACTACTACAACCACCAGCCCCACATCATTATCACTACCACTACTACTACACCACCACCAGCACATCATCATCACTACCACTACTAAAATCACCACAACCACATCGTCATCACTACCACTACTACTGCAACCACCACCACCATATCATCATCATTACCACTACTACCACAACCACCACCACCACTACTACTACAACCACCACCACATCACTACATCAACTACTACAACCACCACCACAATAGCATCACTACCACTACTACTACAACCACCACAACCACATCGTCATCACGACCACTACTACTACAACCACCACTATATCATTACCATTACCACTACTACTACAACCACCACTACCACCATATCATTACCATTACCACTACTACTACAACCACCACAACCACATCGTCATCACTACCACTACTACTGCAACCACCACTACCACCATATCATCACCATTACAACTACTACTACAACCACCACAACCACATCATCATCACTACCACTACTACTACAAACACCACCACATCATCATCACTATCACTACTACTACAACTACAACCACCACCACATTATCATCACTACCACTACTACTACTGCAACCACCACCACCATATCATCATCATTGAAATATTTTTTTATTTTTATTGAGCTTTATATAGTGCAATATCTACTAAATGTGCTCAAAGCGCTTTACAAGGGGTCCTTGGTCAACATTTAACATGTAGGACGGGACATGACGCCTGTTAGGCGATATTACAATTTTTCGGACAAAGACAATTCTGTTAACGGCCAGGTACTCATTTTACACCCGAGTACGGTGAGAGAATGTGAGTAAAGAGCCTTTTCCAAGGACTCAACTATGCGCCGAGCGCGAGGCTCAAACCCAGGACCTTCCGATCCGGAAGCGAGTGTCATACTACTAGACCACATAGCCGCATCATTACCACTACTACTACAAACACCACCACCACATCATCATCACGACCACTACTACTACAACCACCACCACCACCATATCATTACCATTACCACTACTACTACAACCACCACCACATCATCATCACTACCACTACTACTACAACTACAATCATCACCACCACCACATCATCATCACTATTACTACTACAACTACAACCACCACCAACACCACATCACCTCACTAACACTCAGTACTACAATCACTACCATTAGGTTTTGGAGCTTTACTTCATTTGAAATAAGGAAACTTCGGAATTGTATTTGGCATTGTGTTTATAAATCATAATATAATTCTAATCAGTTATCTATTTAGAACTAGATACTATACAATATGTATGCCAAATACCACCCCAATTCCCCTTTCTTGTGTGCGGGAATTCCTCGTTCGGCATTGAAATTGAGTGTGAGAGAGTCATCACTACAGAAACAATTTAAAAACAAGACTATGACACGCAACCACTCACACACGAGGCTATACTATTTATCCTTTTCTCTATATAGAATAGGACAAGACAAACAATAGCTTGACTCTCGCTACACTTCGCATTGATGTTTGTCGTCTCACGAGTTCAACTCTCGGTCGACCTGTCAATATTCCTTTTTGCCTCGGACGTAATCATTAATAGAATGTTGTGTGGTTTTGACCGTGAAGAAAACCTTAAGAATTGACATTTATATCATTTTAGAGAGATCGTTTTGAATAATTTTGAGTTAACCGAGCGAGCAGCAACTTGTTTTCCTGAACGGCCGATCAGCGCTTGTTACTATAGTAACGCCATTCCCAGCCAACATCAAAATGGCGGATATTTTTCTCATCGAGGCCGCTGGTTGGTTAACCAATAAGAGCACCGTACGGTTTCCATTGATTCATCTTGCTGTCATTATTAATACTAAAAGTAAAACTAATTTGGTGCCAGACATGAATATAACATTTACAAACACAAAAAACGCAAACAAACAAACAAATAATCATTAAAAAAACAACAAAAAAAAAAACAAAAAAACAAACCCAAAAACAAACAAAACAAAAATCAAAACATTCATACACAAAAAAAAACCCAAACAAAACAAGCCCAAATCAGAAAAAATAAATAATAAAACAAAACAAAACAAGTGCAATAAAATATTTCTTTTGATTTGAAAACAAATTGTCATAAAAAATATTACAAATGAAAGAAAAAATTGTCAAAAATTGCCTTTACAATGTTGATAATACCAGGACGTCATATCATAAATTGGTCCGAACCTGTGAAAATTTCTTAAATTATTTCTTTTTTGTTCTGTGTGTTTAAATTTTTAATTAATTGATTTTCTTTTTTTTTCTTCGATTACTGCAATTTCATCTAGAATGTAAAAAGTTTACATAATATTTAGAGAAAAATAAAAAATAAATTGTAACTGCAATGATAAGAACATAAAAAATGAATTACACAAGTGAAAAAAATCATTCTTTTTCTTCTTTTTTCTTCTTCTTTAATACCATTTATTCTTTAATATTTAACTAATGATACAATCTTTTTTAAAAAAAAACAAAAAACATAAGAAGTGTCAAAATATTTTTATGAAAGATCTTTAAATTATAATAATTGTACATTTAAAAAAATCAAATTATATTTCAAAACAGTATAATATATCAATAAGGTTTGATTACAAGTAGAGAAAAAAAAAAAAGATTTCAGAGCTTCATGAATCATAGAGCTGGGGCTATCAAGATGGATGTAGCATGAAGTGCGGAAAATTACAGGCACTCCTTCTTCATCAAATCCATCTTTGGCTGAAACGGTCTGGACAATTTTATAATAAATTCTGCATCAGAACAAGAATTCCACAACACACTTCATATACTGACTGCCTAGTGAAAAACAAAAACAAAACAACAACAAAAAACAAAACAAACATGCCACGGCATCAAGCCAATTGGTATTTGCAGCGTATATCACAGATACAGAAAAAATTTCTTGCTACTCTTTAGGTAGGATGTGTCTTTTTTATTTTTTTTTTATGAATTAATTATGGTGAGATGGAAAATAGACCTAGCTACTCATCACAGCGGTAAAATATTTAGAACTATGAAACTTCATCTTTTTATATTATTGATCGTATTTGAAAATAACTTCTGAAGAAAAATACAGGTTATAAGTAATGTAAATTACAAGAAATAATTTTTCAGACATTTGAAAAGTAATCATTATATATATATATATATATATATATATATATATATATATAATATATATATATATATATATATATATATATATATATATAAATGAAAATAAGTCGCGCCCCAAACCAACGTTTCAAAAAGTCATTTCATTTATAACGTGTCCCAGCCAGTCGCTAATTGCTTGATATCACAGTGTTATGACAAATCATAATATCATTTCTTATCACACATTATTGAAAAGAGAAAAA
>NC_088369.1:44422329-44429829 GCF_034508935.2 Berghia stephanieae
CAAGTGTTACACACCAATATATATATATATATATATATATATTATATATATATATATATATATATATATATATATATATAGTTTGCGCTTGGCGAAGAAGCTCACAACGGAAATATAACGGACTAACACACAAAACTATGTGTTTATAGTCTGGTTAATACAGTTTAGTGAGAATCACTCATTAACGCGGATGGCAAAAGACAACCCCCCCCCCCCACAAAAAAAAAACAAAAAAAAAAACAAACAAAAAACCCCAACTAAATAAACAACAAGAAGGCATGAGTGACGTCATCTTCGTCTATCTATATAATATGCGAGTGTATTTTTTCGAGCAGCTCACAAACCGAACTATATTCAGGACTCACCTGCTACAGATGGGTTGTCCAAGAAAATAGAACAGTAAACAGAACAAACAAAAGTAAGAGGATAAAATCGAAGTAAAAACACGAATTATAATTTTAAAAAAAGAACGAAACAAAAAAAATAAAACAACAACATAAACAAAACACATCAAAAATATTTAAAAAATAAACAAAAATAAAAAACAAATAAATAAAATAATAATTTATAAAATCCATTCGAGATATGAATATCAAAAGTTCTATTTTTCAGAGTTCAGTGAAAGAAGTGGAAAAATTCGATAAGTTTGTAAGATATATATTTATTTAGTTGGATTTAAAAATTAATTTAATAATAATAAAAAAATAATAATAATAATAATAATAATAATAATAATAATAAAATAATAATAATAATAATATAATAAAATAATAATAAATAATAATAATAAATAATAATAATAATAATAATAATATAATAATATATAATAATAATAATAATAATATAATAATAATAATAAATATAATAATAATATAATAATAATAATAATAATATAATAATAATAATAATAATATAATAATAATAATAATTAATATAATAATATAATTTAATAAATAATAATATAATATATAATAATAATAATAAAATAATAAATATAATAATAATAATAATAATAATAATTAATATAATAATATTAATAATAATAATAATAATAATAATATAATAATAATAATATATAAATAATAATAATAATTAATATAATATAATAATAATAATAAAAATTTAATAATAATAATATAATAATAATAATTAATAATAATAATTAATAATAATAATAATTAATATAATAATAATAATTAATAAATAATAATAATAATAATAATAATAATAATAATAATAATAATAATAATAATAATAATATAATAATAATTAATAATAATAATAATAATAACAAAAAACCAAAACAAAATAAAATAAAACAAGAACATTATACACATTTTGTGCCAATTATGAAAGATAAATTATACTTGAGTGATCATATATGGGTTGGGGGGGGGGGGGGGGGGATATGTGTAGTACAAAGTCACCAAGCCTAGGTTAGTGAGCTGCGTGGGGTGGGGGGATGGGAGGGGGAGGGGGGCTTTCTGCCTAAAGCATGGGATCATAAAAAACACTAACGAAAAGGTGAGTAAGGAAAGGCTACGAATGGAAACACTGCAAAACAAATAATGGACGTTTCGGGTGTATACCCTTCTAGAGCAAAAAAAAAAAAAAAAACCAAACAAAAAACAAAAACAAAAAAAAAAACAAAAAAAAAACCAAAAGGAAAAAAAAAACAACAAAAAAAAGGAAAAAACAAAACAAAAACAAAACAAAAATCAATCAAACAAACAAAAAAAAAACAAACAAAAAAAAAACCCCCCAGGAAATTTGAGAACATAAATAAAATGTAGTGATGAGAATTGTATAGCAGACAGTTCATGAAAGTTTTCCCCCCAAAGTAACCAAAAAACAACAAAAGACAACAACAACAACAAATTAAAAAAAAAAAAAAAAAAAAAAAAAAACAACAACCCGGAAATGAAAGGGGTATTTCATAATAATATTTTTCTTCTATTGACCCCTTCCGTGTTATGTAATAATACAACAAATTTCACTTAAGAATGCGGCCACTATGGAAGGTAAAAAGCAATCCAACGCATTGATAAAACTCAAGGACCAAAATTATTTTAACTTAAAGTGATAGAGGAACTAAGTTCTCTTTCAAGTTGTATCTACGCCAAAACTCGCGCATTGAATATCTTGTTGTATAAATCTACGAGGAAGGAAAGAAGCAAGTTGATAAAACTCAAGCACCAAAATGATCTGGATCTAAACCTAAAGTAAGAGGAATTAAACTATCTTTAAATTTGTGTGCAAAAAGACGCGCATTGATTATCTTCTTGTTGTTAAATTAGAGAAAGGAAAGAAGATGAAGGCGTTGCACCCAAACACCAATATCTTATTGACTAACTCTTCTTGCGATCTTTCAGTATTTTCCCAATGCAGCGGCTTCCAAAAAAAATTATTTTTAAAACTCAAATATCTTCAAAAAATATCTGTTCTTTTAATCAAAAAATCTCTTTAAGTTTCTGAGTACAAATATATCGAATAGAAAAAAAATGTATATGTGTCGTAACAAATGTGACGATTTGCTGTGGGGTAAGGAGAGGGTTAAAGAGGAATTAAATTATCTTTATATTTTTAGAAGTGAAATTAAGCTTTGATTTTTCCCGAAAATGTACAAAAAGGGTTGATTTAATCATGTATGACAAGAATTTGTTTTTGATAATAATTGACCTTCTAACTAAACTTGGCAATATCTCAGTTCAAACCTTTTCACCGTCCGACTGATTACGTCATTCACTGTAACACATCTTCCTCGTGTTGCATTATAGAAATCTATATTTACCTTGTACAAATCACTGGCCTCTTTCTTGGCGAGTTCCACATCCGGTGTCTCGGCGTCGTCTTCACGATTTCCGGACACAAGAGACACCAAGAGACGCTTGAAATGGCCGCTTGTATCTGCTTGGATGTCTCTCTCCAGCTCTCTCTTGTACGCTGGAATTTGAATAATATATAGAAACTTCAAAGTATTGATGCCTTGCCTTTAGTTAAAATACTCGTAACATCCGCCAGATGTCACTCTCCTAGCAGCTCTCTCTTGTATGCTGGAATTTAAAGAATACATCAAAACTCCAAAGTAATGATGATTTGCCTTTAGTTAAAATACTCGTAACATCCGCCAGATATCTCTCTCCAGCACTCTCTTGTACGCTGAAATGTAAATAATATTACATCGAAACTTCAAAGTATTGATGCTTTGCCTTGAGTTATAATACTCGTAACACCCGCCAGATTTCTCTCTCCAGCAGCTCTCTTGTACGCTGGAAATAACCAATAGATTTTTGACCAATCAAAATATGGAATTCGTGACACGCTTGGCTAAGAAGCTCACAACATTGCCATCCGGAAGTATAACGGACCAACACACAAAACTGGACAAACTGATGAGGGAAGTAGGTATATTGCTACACTTGACGACACTATGTTGTTGTTTTTTAAATTGACTATGTTAAATTTTTAAGTGAGATGTTTGTGATTAAATTGGCACCAAAAAGGTCTAAAACATACAACTATACAGGCAGTCAGACCGTAGCCATCGTTAACTTATAGATATAATGAAGTTGGCGTCACTCGGGTCTTTGTTATTGGTTTTGCCATCCAGGTTTATGTGCAATAGGATTCAGTAGTCGTAACGTCACTTCCTTCCTAATGACGCATGGTAACTTAGTAACACTGGCTCTAAACTATCGGAACAATGGCGGACGCCCGTATGAAATATTTCTCCGGCGAGCATAAAAGCGTTTCCAGAGAAAAAACCCCCATAAATTTGATCATGTTCTGACTTTTACACATTCTGATCACAAGGCATACGAAAAGGGAACGAAAAGTTCTAGCTAGCATGAAGAATAAAAAGTAATGATTTTCTTTGTTTAGAACCACAATGGCCGCCGTTGCTAGGCGACGTGACAACAGACTATTCTGTTCTATTCTCACTAATCTGTATTAACCGGACTATTAACGTTTAAGGTTACACATAGTTTTGTGTGTTGGTCAGTTATACTTCCGGATGGCAATGTTGTGAGATTCTTAGCCAAGCGCATACTATCTACCTATAGATAGTATGCGCTTGGCTAAGAAGCTCATAACATTGCCATCCGGAAGTATAACGGACCAACACACAAAACTGTGTGTATCCATGAACGTTTATAGTCGGGTTAATACAGTTCAGTGAGCATTACTCATAAACGTGGATGGCAAAAAACAGTTACAAAGACCTGAGTGACGTCATCTTCGAACTGTGTATTTATAGCCTGACACTAGGTCCACGAGGACTTATCTTTTGACGACATTTATTCGATTTTAGCAGCTCCAAGCGTAGCCATCGTTAACTTATAGATAGAATGCGCTTGGCCAAGGAGTTCACAACATTGCCATCCGGAAGTATAACGGACCAACACACAAACTCTGTGTAATCAAGAACTTTTATAGTCTGGTTGATACAGTTTAGTGAGAACAACTCACAAACGCGGATGGCAAAAACAATAACAAAGGCCTGAGTGACGTCATCTGCATACTATCTATAGCCTGACACTGAAATCCCAAAAGACTGGCGTTTTGACGTCATTATTTTTTTTTTTTTGCACCGCCTAGTGAGTTGTCGTTAGTAGTGCTCATGGAAACAAGTGGTCCCATTGGTTGAACTAGTGAATGCAACTCACGATTTGTTTTCTTTTGTGGCCAAGGACTGGCATTTTGACGTCATTTTTTGGTCAGTGTCAGGCTATAAGTAAAAACTCCAAGGATGGAACGGGGTGAATGGCAAAGAATATTCTGACTGGTGAATTCACACCTGCCAACCATTCCACTTTTCGAAGGCCACGCTGACACGGACCAAAAAATGACGTCAAAATGTCAGTCTTTTGCTACAAAAGAAAACAACAAATCGTGAGTTGTATATAATAGTTCAACCAATGAAATAACTTGTTTCCATGAGCTCTACTAACGACAACTCACCAGGCGGTACAATAACCAAATAATGACGTCAAAATACCAGTCTTTTTGGGTTTCAGTGCCAGGCTATAGATAGAATGCGCTTGGCCAAGGAGTTCACAACATTGCCATCCGGAAGTATAACGGACCAACACACAAACTCTGTGTAACCATGAACTTTTATAGTCTGGTTAATACAGTTTAGTGAGAAGTACTCACAAACGCGGATGGCAAAAACAATAACAAAGGCCTGAGTGACGTCATTTTCGAACTATCTATAAGTTAACGATGGCTACGGTCAGACAGACAGACAAACAGACAGACAGACAGAAAGACAGACGGACAGACAGAAAGACATACAACATCCACATAACTTACTACTTCTGTATATTTTGTTAATCTCCTGTATATCCTTGTTGGATCGAGTAGTCAGAATTTCGATCAGAGTTTCCTCGTTGGTGCCAACTCCCTGAAAAATAATCAAATTAAATAAAAAAATTAAAATTGAGATTTATATAGCGCAATGTCCACTAAATGTGCTCAGAGCGATTTACAAGGGGTCCCTGGTCAACAGCAACATTTAACATGTAGGACGGGACATGACACCTGTTAGGCGATATTACAATTTTTGGGACACAGACAACGCTGTTAACGGCCAGGTACTCATTTTACACCTGAGTACGGTGAGAGAATGTGAGTAAAGAGCCTTCTCCAAGGACTCAACTATGCGCCGAGCGCGAGGCTCGAACCCTGGACCTTCCGATCCGAAAGCGAGTGTCATACCACAAGACGACATAGGCGCAAAAAATCGTTTAAAAAAATACACACAAACACAACGTGTTAAAAATGAGAAAACATTTTAACCCTCTCCTTACCAGACATTTTCAGGATTTCCCCCCAAAACTTCACACCCAACAAACACAACAATATATTTTTTATCACTCACACATAATAGCAGTAAAGTTCTTGCCATACATAATTTCTAAAGCAAAACATGCTCTACAACACACTGTGTTCTTTTCTTTAAATTTTACACCTGAGTACGGTGAGAGAAAGTGAGTAAAGAGCCTTTTCCAACGGCTCAACTGTGCGCCGAGCGAGGCTCAAACCCAGGACCTTCCGGTCTGAAAAAAATTGAGCTTTATATAGCGCAATATCCACTGAATGTGCTCAAAGCGCTTTACAAGAGGTCCCTGGTCAACACCAACATTTAATATGTAGGACGGGACGTGACGCCTGTTAGGCGATATTACAATTTTTCGGACACAGACAACGCTATTAACGGCCAGGTACTCATTTTACACCTGGGTACGGTGAGAGAATGTGAGTAAAGAGCCTTCTCCAAGGACTCAACTATGCGCCGAGCGCGAGGCTCGAACCCAGGACCTTCCGATCCGAAAGCGAGTGTCATACCACTAGACCACATAGGCGCACAAATCGTTTTAAAAAATAAATACAAACACAACATAATTTCTTAAGCAAAACATGCTCTGCTACACACTGTGTTCTTTTCTTTAAATTTTACACCTGAGTACGGTGAGAGAAAGTGAGTAACAAGCCTTTTCCAAGGGCTCAACTATGCGCCGAGCGAGGCTCAAACACAGGACCTTCCGGTCTGAGAGCGAGTGTGATACCGCTAGACCACATAGCCGCACAATAGGATTCAATAGTCGTAACGTCACTTCCTTCCTAATGACGCATGGTAACTAAGTAACACTGGCTCTAAACTATCGGAACAATGGCGGACGCCAGTATGAAATATTTCTCCGGCGAGCATAAAAGCGTATCCAGAGGGGGAAAAAACATAAATTTGATTATGTTTTGACTTTTACACATTCTGATCACAAGACATATGAAAAGTTCTAGCCAGCTTGAAGAATAAAAAGTAATGATTTTCTTTGTTTAGAACCAAGATGGCCACCGTTGCCGGGTGTCGTGACATCAGACTACTGAATCCAATTGTAAACAAAATATCATTACGCGTCATTAATATAAGCCCGTACCCACCTTAATGGCACCATTACAAGAGGCCGCATCAAACACTCTAGGTGGTTCCAAGAGAGAAAGAACAATGTCCAAGAACTTTCCAGACACCTCGGACTTGAAGTCATCTCTCAGATCCTGAAAAGAAAAGTTTAAAAAGGGAAGGGGGAGGGGAGGGTGTAAGATATTATATATATATATATATATATATATATATATATATATATATATATATATAGATATATATATATAATGAAGTTGACGTCACTCGAATCTTGGTTATTGCTTTTTGCCATCCGCGTTTATGGGTAATTCTCACTAAACTATTAACCAGACTATACGCGTTAAAGGTTACACATAGTTTTGTGTGTTGGTCCGTTATACTTCCGGATGGCATAGTTTTGTGTGTTGGTCCGTTATACTTCCGGATGGCATAGTTTTGTGTGTTGGTCCGTTATACTTCCGGATGGCATAGTTTTGTGTGTTGGTCCGTTATACTTCCGGATGGCATAGTTTTGTGTGTTGGTCCGTTATACTTCCGGATGGCATAGTTTTGTGTGTTAGTGCGTTATACTTCCG
>NC_088369.1:44434829-44467329 GCF_034508935.2 Berghia stephanieae
AACAAAAGAGTGATAATATTATCATTCCTTCGTTAGTATTGATGGAACATCCCACGTATCAATTTATAGATAGAACGAAGTTGACGTCATTCGGGTATTTGTTATTGGTTTTTTTTTTTTGCCATCCGCGTTTATGAGTAATTGGTAACGTCACTTCCCTCGTTATGACGCATGGTAACTTAGTAACTGGCTCTAATCTATCGGGTCAATGGTGGACGCCCTTATGGAATATTTCTCCGACGAGCATAAAAGTGTATCCAGAGGAAAAAAAACCATTATAAATCTGATCATGTTTTGACTTTTACACATTCTGATCACATGACATGTGAAAAGTTCTAGCCAGCATGAGGAATGAAAAGTACCGATTTTCTTTGTTTAGAACCACGGTGGCCGCCGTTGCTGAGCGATGTGACACCAGACTATTGAATCCAAATTGACGTTGGCAATTTCTCAAACTCTAAACACTTTTCACAAAGGTGGGTCATTCTGAGAACACTTGCAATGTGACCAATGACCTCGAGCACATAGAAATGTAATATAGATAGTATGCGCTTGGCTAAAAAGTTCACAACATTGCCATCCGGAAGTATAACGGATCAACACACACACAACTATGTGTAACCTTAAACGTTTATAGTCTGGTTAATACAATTTAGTGAGAATTACTCATAAACGCGGGTGGCAAAAAAACCAATAACAAATACTTGAGTGACGTCATCTTCGTTCTATCTATATTACCGTTCCAGTGTTGCTAAGTTACCATGCGGCATAAGGAAGGAAGTGACGTTACGACTATTGAATCCAATTTGCTCACTTGGACAACATGGGTGATTCCTGTTGACACCAGGTATCTTGTTTGATGAATTATCTTTTTTCCTTCGTGGAATGCCTAGGCGACGATATCTGATGAAGTCGTGGCGGAAGGGCATACTTTATCCTTCCTGCTTCCACTAGCAGCACGTCTCAATCACACAGATGGACGGACGGACACGAACAGAAACCCTTTGGGGAATCAACCAGGCCGTGACATTTGCACGTAAAAATGAAATGTCAACTGATTCGTATCTCCCAATGGGGTTGTTGGTTTTGTCGACCGTATGTCATTATTGTACTGTTGGTTTATTCATAATATTATTATTATTATGATTAGATATAGATAGTATGCGCTTGGCTAAGAAGTTTACAACATTGCCATCCGGAAGTATAATGCATGGACAAACACACAAAACTATGTGTAATCTTGAACGTTTATAGTCTGGATAAGACAGTTAAGTGAGAATTACTCATAAACGCGGATGTAAAAAACAAAAACAAAACGATAACAATGGCCCGAGTGACGTCAACTTCGATCTATCAATAGATAGTATGCGCTTGGCTAAGAAGCTCACAACATTGCCATCAGGAAGTATAACGGATCAACACACAAAACTATGTGTAACCCTAAACATTAATGTCCGATTAACACAGTTCAGTGAGAATTACTCATAAACGCGGATGGCAAAAATAAATAACTCAGGTGTAAAATGAGTACCTGGCCGTTAACAGCGTTGTCTCTGTCCGAAAAAAAATTGTAATATCGCCTAACAGGCGTCATGTCCCGTCCTACATGTTAAATATTGCTGTTTTGCCAGTTACCCCTTGTAAAGCGCTTTGAGCACATTTAGTGGATATTGCGCTATACAAATGCTCTAGTGTTTGTTTTGTATTTCTCTAGCTTTGATAGCTCTGTGCCAACACGACGCTTGTTGGATGGAATGCTGGAGGTCACGATGCGCAACAACACTTGACGACATGTATAATACGAATAATACTTGATGAAGTACCCTTGTTATGTAAAACGTACACATACACCATTCGTTGTGGTGGAACTTGACGCCTGGCAGACGCTCTTAGGTGGAACGCATAGGGTGATGAATTGCGGGGGGGGGGGAGAGAGAGAGAGAGAGAGAGACAGAGAGAGAGAGAGAGAGAGAGAGAGAGAGAAAGAGAGAGATAGATATTTAGATAGAGAGAGATAGACAGATAGAGAGATAGATAGATAAATAGATATAGAGAGAGATAGAGATAGATAGATAGATAGAGAGATAGATAGATAGATAGATAGAGAGATATATAGATAGACAGAGATAGAGAGAGAGAGAGGGAGAGAGAGAGAGGGAGAGAGAGAGAGGGAGAGAGAGAGAGGCAGAGAGAGAGGAAGAGAGAGAGAAAGAGAGAGAGAGCGAGAGAAAGAGAGAGAGAGAGAGAGAGAGAGAAAGAGAGAGAGAAAGAGAGAGAGAGAGAAAGAGAGATAGAGAGAGAGAGAGAGAGAGAGACAGAGAGAGAGAGAGAGTTAAAGTGCTATCAGGGGGACTCGTGGGCCTTCTAGTTTTCACACCACATCCACGGCGAGTAGGCATGTGTATAGAGGGCTATGAGTCAGGCAAGTTGAAAAGGAGGCTACTACAATAATTATCATTCAGAAAATAAAAAAATAAATAAATAAATAAAAAAATTCCAAAAACTATGAATATTAAGGCGGGTCCGGATAGCTCAGTAGGTAGAGCACTCGCCTCACACGAGGAAAAAAACCCAAACCAAATGATATTGGCCCATGATTCAATCGAGATGTAAAAAATATTTCTGACCACCTTCCCAACCTCTGTCCACCGAGTGGTGATGTGACCAAAGCTTCATCGAAGTACGAGTTGTGTCATTGTTGCCGTCTACTGTTTTCGTACTATCTACTTCGAGAAGTCCCAGGCTTGAGAGTGGTCATTTTAATTGATCGCATATCGATATTTGAAGGACGTTTTTCTTGCCAAGATTATAAAATACGTGTTTTTTTTTCAGAGTTACTGAACTTGGCCCTTCACTCCGACTGGAGCATTGCATAGCCATCGTTAACTTATACTTATAGATAGTTCGAAGTTGACGTACTCATGTCATTGTTACTTTTTTTTTTGCCATCTGCGTTTATGAGCAATTCTCACTAAACTGTATTAACCAGACTATAAACGTTCAGGTTATACATAGTTTTGTGTGTTGGTCCGTTATACTTCCGGATTTCAATGTTATGAACTTCTTAGCCAAGTGCATACTATCTATATATAGAGAGTATGCACTTGGCTAAGAAGCTCACACCATTGCCATGTTGGTCCGTTGTACTTCCGGATGGCAATGTTTGGAGCTTCTCAGCTAATTTATAGATATAATTTCCCCATTATTGATATCATTATTATTGTCTCTGATCATTAATATCAGCAGTTTTATAATGATTTCGAGTCAACACGAGTGCAGCTTACGTAGCACACACCACAGGCAGCCAGTGAGTGGCAGTCACCTCATGGAAATACTCCCTGTGAAATGAATTATTCATTTATTTTTAAAAAATAAATTGGCAATCTTCATTGAGAGGCACGGATGGGGGTGGGGGTGAGTGTGTGTGTGTGTGTGTGTGTGTGTGGGGGGGGGTCGATGGAAGGGTTGTGTTAGAAGTCTGATGCCTACTTGTAGATAGAACGAAATTGACGTCATTCAGGTCTTTGTCATTGTTTTTTTTTTACCGTCCATCTTTTATGAGTAATTCTCACTAAATTGTATTGATAGAATGAAGATGACGTCACTCAGGTCTTTGGTTTTATTATTTATTATCCATTTTTATGCGTAATTCTCACTAAATTGTAAAGATAGCATGAAAATGACGTCACTCAGGTCTTTGTTATTGTTTATAAACGACCAAGATTACACATAGTTTTGTGTGTTGGTCCGTTACATTTCCGGATGGCAATGTTGTGAGTTTCAATGCTAAGCACACAGCATCTATACAAAACCAGCTATTACAGTCGCCATCGTTATCTTATAGATAGTATGCGCTTGGCTAAGAAGCTCATAACATTGCCATCCGGAAGTATAACGAACCAACAAACAAAATTATGTGTAATCTTAAACGTTTATAGTCCGGTTAATACAGTTCAGTGAGCATTACTCATAAATGCGGATGGCAAAAAACAATAACAAAGACCTGAGTGACGTAATCTTCGAACTATCTATAGCCTGACACTGAAACCCAGAAAGACTGGCATTTTGACGTCATTATTTGGTTTTTGCACCGCCTAGTGAGTTGTCGTTAGTAGAGCTCATGGAAACAAGTTATTTCATTGGTTGAACTATTGAATACAACTCACGACTTGTTTTCTTTTGTGGCAAAAGACTGGAATTTTGACGTCATTTTTTGGTCAGTGTCAGCGTGGCCTTCGTAAAGTTATGGCCTGATACTGACCAGAAAATGACGTCAAAATGCCAGTTTTTTGCCACAAAAGAAAACAAATCGTGAGTTATATTCAATAGTTCAACCAATGAAATAACTTGTTTCCATGAGCTCTACTAACGACAACTCACTAAGCGGTGCAAAAACCAAATAATGACGTCAAACTGCCAGTCCTTTTGGATTTCAGTATCAGGCTATAACATAAAGATGGCTAAGGTATCAGGCTATAGATAGAATGCGCTTGTCCAAGGAGTTCACAACATTGCCATCCGGAAGTATAACGGACCAACACACAAACTCTGTGTAATCATGAACTTTTATAGTCTGGTTAATACAGTTTAGTGAGAACAACTCACAAACGCGGATGGCAAAAACAATAACAAAGGCTGGAGTGACGTCATCTGCATACTATCTATAGATAGTTCGAAGATGACGTCACTCAGGTCTTTGTTATTGTTTTATGCCATCCGCGTTTTTGAGTAATGCTCAGTGAACTGTATTAACCCGACTCTAAATGATCATGGATACACACAGTTTTGTGTGTTGGTCCGTTATACTTCCGGATGGCAATGTTATGAGCTTCTTTGCCAAGCGCATACTATCTTAAGTTAAACTGACACCATCTCCAACAAACTAAATTCATTCCAAAACAAATGCCTAAGAAGGATCCTGAGGATATTCTAGCCAAAAGTAATTTCAATCAAAGACCCGGCTAAACGTACACAAATTGGATTCCGTAGTCTGATGTCACGCCGCCCGGCAACGGCGGCCATCTTGGTTCTAAACAAAGAAAATCATTACTTTATATTTTTCATGCTGGCTAGAACATTTAATATGTCTTGTGATCAGAATCTGTAAAAGTCAAAACATGATCAAATTTATGGGGTTTTTTTCACTCTGAATACGCTTTTATGCTCGCCGGGGAAATATTTCATACGGGCGTCCGCCATTGTTCCGATAGTTTAGAGCCAGTGTTACTAAGTTACCATGCGTCATTAGGAAGGAAGTGACGTTACGACTGTTGAAGAGTATTGAACCAGTATCTGAAGCTGTACAGAGTAGAAGGTGGAAATGGACTGGACACGTGTTTTGTAGAGAGCTTGTTTGCGTTCTAAAGAAATCATTTTTTTCTGCTGGGTCAACCTGCTATTTTGGGAAAATACTGAAAATTATCGGTAAAGAGAGAGTTAATCAGACTATAAACGTATAAGGTTACACATAGTTTTGTGTGTTGGTACGTTATAATGTTTTTAAACTAAGGCTATAGATAGTGTGCGCTTGGCAAAGAAGCTCATAACATTGCCATCCGGAAGTATAACGGACCACAACACACAAAACTGGGTGTATCCAAGAACGTTTATAGTCGGGTTAATACAGTTGAGTGAGCATTACTCATAAACGCGGATGGCAAACACACAAAACAGTGTACAACCATGAAAGTTTATAGACAGGTTAATACATTATAGTGAGAACTACTCATAAAAGCAGATGGCAAAAAAAAAAAACAATAACAAAGACCTGAGTGACGTCATCTTCGAACTATCTATAGCATCAGTAGGTTATTTAATCGTTCGTTAAAAGTTACACATGGTTTTGTATGTTAGTTACGATTGTTTGGCCGGCAGAACTGGTGAGTTTTTCATACAACCGCATAGCCACCATCCATAAGTCAAAATACGATTATTCATGATTCGTCAAATCACCTGTCGCGCATCAATCCCGTGAGCACTCAGGCTTTCAATGTGCTCATGAATATTGATGAGATCATACCGATGGAAATAGCCAAAAGGCCAGAAACACGACACGGCCAATACAAATATTTAATTACGTTTTTTACATAAAATTACATCTTTAAACATTAGCAACATTTTCAACTCGCTCGCTCGCATTATAATCGGGTGATACCGTAGCCATCGTTAAGTTATAGATAGAATGCGCTTGGCTGAGAAGCTCATAACATTGCCATCCGGAAGTATAACGGACCAACACACAAAACTGTGGTATCCATGAACGTTTATAGTCTGGTTAATACAGTTCAGTGAGCATTAGTCATATACGCGGATGGCAAAAAACAATAACAAAGACATAGTGACGTCATCTTCGAACCATCTATAGATAGTATGCAGATGACGTCACTCAGGCCTTTGTTATTGTTTTTGCCATCCGCGTTTGTGAGTTGTTCTCACTAAACTTTATTAACCAGACTATAAAAGTTCATGGTTACACAGAGTTTGTGTGTTGGTCCGTTATACTTCCGGATGGCAATGTTGTGAACTCCTTGGCCAAGCGCATTCTATCTATAGAATACAGTTTAGTGAGAACAACTCACAAACGCTGATGGCAAAAACAATAACAAAGGCCTGAGTGACGTCATCTGCATACTATCTATAGCCTGACACTGAAATCCAAAAGGACTGACAGTTTGACGTCATTATTTGGTTTTTGCACCGCCTAGTGAGTTGTCGTTAGTAGAGCTCATGGAAACAAGTTATTTCATTGGTTGAACTATTGAATACAACTCACGATTTTTTGTCTTTTGTGGCAAAAGACTGGCATTTTGGCGTCCTTTTTTGGTCAGTGTCAGGCCATAACTTTACGAAGGCCTCTGTGATACACGTGTAAAGAACGAGTAAGAACGGACTCTAGAGACAGTTTAACACACATACTCACAACATCAGCAGCCAGCCAGATTAATAGTCTGATTGATATTATTTAGTGAGAACTAATCACGAACAGGTTGTCTAAAAATAGTAACAAAAGGCTCGGTGACGTCAATTTCGTTATTCTATTGATTCGTTGGGTTTCGGCAAAAAAAAAAATTAAAAAATAAGAGAAATAACAAACTCAGAACATCCGCCAGACGGAAATGATGCTGTGCATTTATAAAAAAAACTCACATTTCGCCCGCCGGATATAACGCACCAACACACAAAATCATGTGTAACCATAAACGTTTATCGTCCGATCATTATAATTTAGTGAGAACTATAAAAATGGCTGGCTAAAAACAATAACAAAGAGCTGATTGACTCTGGTTACACAGAGTTTTGTGTGTTGGCCCGTTATACTTCCGGATGGCAATGTTATGACCTTCATAGCCAAGTGCATACTATGTATAGAAGGAATGGTGTTGACGTCTCTCAGCTCTTTGTTATTGTTTTTAGAAGCCACTTTTACGATTAGTTCTCACCAAACTGTATCAATCCCGAGTTTTGTGTGTTGGTACGTTATATCAGGATGGCGGATTTTGTGAGTAATTTAACTAAGCGCACAGCATCAACAAGTTGTATGTGTGTTTGCATATGTGTGTAAAGTGAGTGCGTTTGTGTGTGTGTGTGTGTGAGACAGAGAGAGATAAGCGTGTGTATTTGTGTGTATGTGTGTTTGGCGTGTTTGTATATAATACGTTGTGTGTGTATACGTGTGTATGTTTGGGTGTTATGTGTGTGTATATCAGTAGTGTGTGAATCCATTAATCCATAAGCGAAGTAGGCGATTCATCCGTCCATATAATAATATGGCTTGATTGGTTTCAATCAATGTTGCCAGGTTGGTGGATTCTCGTAAACGCGGATTGCAAAAAACAATAACAAAGACCAGAGTGACGTCAACTTCATTCTATCTATACCCTTTAAAAAAGTAAAAGAAAAGCAATCAAGTCTATTTGTTTCTTCGTCCCCCCCCCCCTCCTCCTAAAATGACAATCAGGAACACCTTCTGTGACCAATGAAATCAATGGAATAACTTGTTTCCATGAGCTCTACTAACGACAACTCACCAGACGCGACACAAACCTAAAAAATGACGGCAAACTGCCAGTCCTTGAGGGTTCTTGTGTCAGGCCGTAGCCATCGTTATGTTATAGCCTGACACTGAAATCCATAAGGACTGGCAGTTTGACGTCATTATTTGGTTTTTGCACCGCCTAGTGAGTTGTCGTGAGTAGAGCTCATGGAAACAAGTTATTTCATTGGTTGAACTATTAAATACAAGTCACGATTTGTTTTACTTTGTGGCAAAAGACTGGGATTTTGACGTCATTTTTTAGGTCACTGTCAGGCTATAAGTTTACGAAGGCCACGGTCAGGCTATATATGTTACGATGGCTACGGTCAGGCTATATATGTTACGAAGGCCAAGGTCAGGCTATATATGTTACGATGGCTACGGTCAGGCTATATATGTTACGATGGCTACGGTCAGGCTATATATGTTACGATGGCTACGGTCAGGCTATATATGTTACGATGGCTACGGTCAGGCTATATATGTTACGATGGCTACGGTCAGGCTATATATGTTACGAAGGCCACGGTCAGGCTATATATGTTACGATGGCTACGGTCAGGCTATATATGTTACGAAGGCCACGGTCAGGCTATATATGTTACGAGGGCTACGGTCAGGCTATATATGTTACGATGGCTACGGTCAGGCTATATATGTTACGATGGCTATGGTCAGGCTATATATGTTACGATGGCTACGGTCAGGCTATATATGTTACGAAGGCCACGGTCAGGCTATATATGTTACGATGGCTACGGTCAGGCTATATATGTTACGATGGCTATGGTCAGGCTATATATGTTACGATGGCTACGGTCAGGCTATATATGTTACGAAGGCCACGGTCAGGCTATATATGTTACGATGGCTACGGTCAGGCTATATATGTTACGATGGCTACGGTCAGGCTATATATGTTACGAAGGCCACGGTCAGGCTATATATGTTACAATGGCTACGGTCAGGCTATATATGTTACGAAGGCCACGGTCAGGCTATATATGTTACGATGGCTACGGTCAGGCTATATATGTTACGAAGGCCACGGTCAGGCTATATATGTTACGATGGCTACGGTCAGGCTATATATGTTACGATGGCTACGGTCAGGCTATATATGTTACGATGGCTACGGTCAGGCTATATATGTTACGATGGCTACGGTCAGGCTATATATGTTACGATGGCTACGGTCCAAATCCCGCTCAAACAAAATCGAAACTCCGAATCTTCCTGCCTTTAAAAAGGAAACAGTTGTAAATCGGCGAGTAGTGTTTCTGAGACAATACACTATTGTTGATTATAAGTGATTTAAATCAAATGGCGGATTTTTTTTTGGCGGATTTTGGGCAAATATCGCAGGTGAAATTGGATAAAGTTGTAGGATTTCTGGCATAAAGTTGGCGAGATTTTTTTAAAGGCACCTGGCAACACTGTTTTCAATGTATGGTTGTGTTATATTTGTATGTGAATTGTGTGTGAATATTCGTTTATTACAAGTAGGCTACTCACCCGTCCATATATGGTCTTGAGTGTCTTTTCAGTGTATGGGTGTGTTATACATGTGTGTAACTCGCGTTTCAATATTCGTTAATTTCATTACATAAAAAAACCCCAAAACTAGAGCTTTTATATAGCTCAATATCCACTAAATGTGCTGAAAGCGCTATACAAAGAGTCCCTGACACGTAACAAGTAGGACGTGACATGACGCTTGTTATTACAATTTTTTTCGGACACAGACAACGCTATTAAGGGCCAGGTACTCATTTTACACCTGAGTACGGTGAGAGAATGTGAGTAAAGACTCTTTTCCAAGGACTCAACTATGCGCCGAGCGATGCTCGAACCCAGGACCTTCCGATCCAAAAGCAAGTGTCATAACACAAGACCACATAGCCGCACATATAAATAGTATGCAGATGACGTCACTCAGGCCTTTGTTATTGTTTTTGCCATCCGCGTTTGTGAGTTGTTCTCACTAAACTGTATTAACCAGACTATAAAAGTTCATGGTTACACAGAGTTTTGTGTGTTGGTCCGTTATACTTCCGGATGGCAATGTTGTGAACTCCTTGGCCAGGCGCATTCTATCTATAGGCTACTCACCCATCCATAGAGATGCTGTGCGCTTGGCTAAGGAACTCACAACATTGCCATCCGGAAATATAACGGACTAACACACAAAACTATGTGTAACCATCCATGTTTATGAGTGATTCTCACTGAACTTTATTAACCAGACTATAAACGTTCAAGGTTACACATAGTTTTGTGTGTTGGTCCATTATATTTCAGGATGGCAATGTTGTGAGTTTCTTAGCCAAGCACACATCTATAGATAGTATGCGCTTGGTTAAGAAGCTCACAAAATCGCCATCCGGAAGTAGGTCTAGTGACAGTTCTCTTTATTCTTAAATTTTGTCCGTGCCCAACGTCTTCATCCGGAAGACGGCAGAGGACGGCAGTTGCCGGTCGTCGGAGTCAGTCTCCGGTGTGGGTTAGCCCTTAGTCGTGAGTGAATATTCGTTTAACCCTCTCCTTACCAGCCATTAAATAAAATCCCCAATAACTTCACACCCACCCAACACACAAACAGACATTTCTTACTCAAGCAGAAAAGCAACAAGCACATTCTATACATAATATTATTCGACAATACGAACTCTATTACAGAATGTCCAGCTTTTATAGCTATAGCAAAAAGAAATGAAATCTGGATGAGAAAAGTGACAGTTACATCGTAACAACTGTGACGATTTTCCAATAGGTGGGAAGGAGAGGGTTAATTTCATTCCAAGCAGGATACTCATTCGTCCATATATGGTCTTGAGTGTCTTTTCAATGTATGGGTGTGTTATATGTGTGTGTAAGTATGTGTGAACATTCGTTTAATTTCATTACAAGTAGGCTACTCACCCGTCCATACATGGTCTTGAATGTCTTTTCAATCTCAACTCTCTGGGAGATGCAGTGATTAGCCATGATGTTGATGATAGCGTCTTCATCCGTACCTGAAAAACACACCAAATAAATACTCTTCAACAGTCGTAACGTCACTTCCTTCCTAATGACGCATGGTAACTTAGTAACACTGGCTCTAAACTATCGGAACAATGGCGGACGCCCGTATGAAATATTTCTCCGGCGAGAATAAAAGAGTATCCAGAGGAAAAAAAAACATAAATGTTATCATGTTTTGACTTACACATTCTGGTCACAAGACATATGAAAAGTTCTAGCCAGCTTGAAGAATAAAAAGGAATGATTTTCTTTGTTTAGAAGCAAGATGGCCGCCGTTGCCGGGCGGCGTGACATCAGACAACTGAATCCAATTCAAGAGGTGCATAATAGGATTCACCAGTCGTGACGTCACTTCCCTCGTAATGATGCATGGTAACATAGTGACTGGTTCTAAACTATCGGATCAATGGCGGACGCTCTTTGAAATATTTCTCCGACGAGTATTAAGTAAATTCAGAGGAAAAAGACATTATAAATCTGATCATGCTTTGACTTTTATAGATATTTCGAAGATGACGTCACTCAGGTCTATATTATTGTCTTTTGCCATCCGCGTTTATGAGTAATGCTCACTGAGCTGTATTAACCTGACTATAAACGTTCATGGATACACACAGTTTTTGTGTGTTGGTCCGTTATACTTCCGGATGGCAATGTTATGAGCTTCTTGGCCAAGCGCATACTATCTATACATTCTAGTCTTATGACATGTGAAAAAGTTTGAGCCAGCATGAAGAATAAAAAGTACCGATTTTCTTTGTTTAGAACCAAGCTGCTGATTGCTGGGCGGATGTGACGTCAGACTATTGAATCCTATTAAAATGACATAATGGGCATGATCTATAGATAGAACGAATATGACGTCACTCAAGCCTTTGTTATTGTATTTTGCCATCCGCGTTTGTGAGTGATTCTCACTAAACTGTATTAACCAAACTATAAGCGTTTAAGGTTATACAGAATTTTGTGTGTTAACTCATTATACTTCCGGATGGCAATGTTATAAGTTTCTTAGCCAAGCGCATTCTATCTATATTACATTTCTATGTGCTCGAGGTCATTGGTCACATTGCAAAGTGTGCTCAAAATGACCCACATAGTGAAAAGTGTTCACAGTTTGAGAAATTTATATCCAACGTAACAATAGGATTCAATAGTCGTAACGTCACTTCCTTCCTAATGACGCATGGTAACTTAGTAACACTGGCTCTAAACTATCGGAACAATGGCGGACGCCCGTATGAAATATTTCTCCGGCGAGCATAAAAACGTTTCCAGAGGAGAAAAAAAACACATAAATTTGATCATGTTTTGACTTTTACACATTCTGATCAAAAGGCATATAAGAAGGGAATGAAAAGTTCTAGCCAGCATGAAGAATAAAAAGTAATAATTTTCTTTGTTTAGAACCAAGATGGCCGCCGTTGTCGGGCTGCGTGACATCAGACTACTGAATCCAATTGGTCAATTTGCTCAGCATGACTCATGGGTATGTTTACAACTTTCATAGACAATCAATGCAGCGTGTTTAGATGCATTGAGAAATGTCCAATCGTTGTACAGCAACAAATCATGTGATCGATGACTAGGTTGGACGGTTGGTTTTTGCACAGCCGAGTGAGTTCGTGGCCTTCGTTAAGTTATATGGCCTGATACTGACCAAAAAATGACGTCAAAATGCCAGTCTTTTGCCACAAAAGAAAACAAATCGTGAGTTGTATTCAATAGTTCAACCAATGAAATAACTTGTTTCCATGAGCTCTACTAACGATAACTCACTAGGCGGTGCAAAAAACAAATAATGACGTCGAACTGCCAGTCCTTTTGGATTTCAGTATCAGGCTATAGATAGTATGCAGATGACGTCACGCAGGCCTTTGTTATTGTTTTTGCCATCCGCGTTTGTGAGTTGTTCTCACTAAACTGTATCAACCTGACTATAAACGTTCATGGTTACACAGAGTTTGTGTGTTGGTCCGTTATACTTCCGGATGGCAATGTTGTGAACTCCTTGGCCAAGCGCATTCTATCTATAACATAACGATGGCTACGGTGAGTTGTCGTTAGTAGAGCTCATGGAAACAAGTTCTTTCATTGGTTGAACTATTGAATACAACTCACGATTTGTTTTCTTTTGTGGCAAAAGACTGGCATTTTGACGTCATTTTTTTGGTCAGTGTCAACTTTACGAAAGCCACGGAACTACTCATAAAATGGCTGGCTGGCTAAAACAACAACAAAGAGCTGAGTGACGTTAATTTCGATCTATCAATAATCGACCCCCCCCCCCCTCCTCTGACTGTTAAATTCCGGGTGATTCATCAAAATGTGAACACAACATGGTTACCATACAGCGGTACTTTCATTCGTTTATAATAATAAAAAAAAACAACTCTCTGAACAAGAGCTCATAAGATAACGTTCACATTTGATTGAATCACATTGTATTGGGATTGTAATTTAATTTAGGCCATGTAATGCCATGTCGTACTCATGAAAAACAAGTGATAACTGAAAACACACACACACACACACACACACACACACACAACATAACAATGTGTTATCAATCGCAGTTTGATCAAAGCGGTGTTTTCATCAAACACTCCTAAAAATAAACCAATATGGTCATGTTTTGTGTATGTGTGTGTATATGTGTGTGTATATGTATGTGTGTGTGTATGTGTTTTTATGTGTGAATATGATTATGGGTGTGAATGTGTCTCAGTGTTCTTAAAAAAATTCTAGCAGGTGTAAAACATTTCCAAGCGGTTTATTAAAATCGAAATGCGGCAAAGCTTAAAATATTTCAAATTTAACATTCGGATTGGTAATGTTGATACGAGTGCGGCTATGTGGTCTTGTGGTATAACACTCGCTTTCGGATCGGAAGGTCCTGGGTTCGAGCCTCGCTCGGCGCATAGTTGGAGTTCTTGGAGAAGGCTCTTTACTCACAGTCTCTCACCGTACTCAGGTGTAAAATGAGTACCTGGCCGTTAACAGCTTTGTCTCTGTCCCAAAATTTTGTAATATTGCCTGACAGGCGTCATATCGTCTCGTCCTACATGTGATGTGTAGCTGTTGGCCAGGTTCCCCTTTGAGCACGTTTAGTGGATATTGCGCTATATGAAAGCTCACGTTTTTTTTAAAGCTCAAGAATGGATAAAATGGTCATAATGACTTCCATTATTTGAAGCTAAAACAAAAGCAGAAATGAAACAAACTGGATATTTATCTTATTTATCCTAAAGTACGAACAAGGACTAAAATGATAATTCTGTACAAACCGGAAACACTGGACCAATCGTCACCAAATTTTACACGGTGTTTACAATACGCTTCAACAGTCGTGACGTCACTTCCCTCGTAATGACGCATGGTAACTTAGTAACTGGCTCTAAACTATCGGAGCAATGGCGGACGCCCTGATGAAATATTTCTCCGACGAGCATAAAAGCGCATCCAGAAGAGAAAAACATTATAAATCTGATCTTGTTTTGACTTTTACACATTCTGATCACAAGACATATGAAAAGTTCTAGCCAGCATGAAGAATAAAAAGTACCGATTTTCTTTGTTTAGAGCCACGATGGCGGCCGTTGCTGGGCGACGTGACATCATACTATTGAATCCTATTGACATGAAGATGGTTTTGCGTCTATTATGAAATCGTGAAGCTTTTATCGAAAAATCAAATTTCTTTTCTCAAATCCAATCAGAAACAGACGCCATTATATTTAGCACGGCGAGTATGACAATGACATGGCAGTACTTGCACTGAATCGATTCCAGTTAGTGGCCGGTTTTATGGTTTAGCTGGAATATGGGCATCCCTGCGTATGGCTCAGCTCACTCAACCCTAACACCGACTACAGGGAATGAGATTAGCGGAAGAGTAGCGTCCCTTGATTGACGTCACATTACAGAGAGAACGTCAATTTGGTTTTGAAGTGTCTCAAGCCGCTTTCACCGGAAGCGAGGACTAGAGACGCATGCGCACAACCAACATGATGTTCTCTCTCTAATAACTTTTCGCCGGTGACGTCACAGACTATGGGTGACGTCCAATCTTCCGCTAATCTCATTCCCTGTATCCGTAGTATACCAGGGTTACTTTTACCCCATGCCTATTTATTACATTTTTTTCCGAGACAAATTGTAGGCGTAGTATCAAAGCTAATGTTTTTAGGTTTGCTTTTTTTTTTGCACGTATATGATAGTTGAATAAAACTTTATATGTACGTGCTCATTTTTTATATTTTTTTTTCTTCCAATTTTGACAAGTAGCAAATGTCTCCAGGGTTGAGTGAGTTAAAACAAAAATTAACTCTTTCACCCTCTAATTGCATTACAGTCTACCGAGCTACACATTATGTATGATGATAAGACTCGAGATGCGGCGATGTGATAAGACACTCGCTTTCGGATCGGAAGGTCCTGGGTTCTAGCCTCGCGAGGCACATAGTTGAGTCCTTGAAAAAATGCTATTTACTCACATTCTCTAGCCGTACTTAGGTGTAAAATGAGCACCTGGCCGTCGAGAGCGTTGTCTGTCGAAAAAAAAATTTGTAATATCGCCTAACAGGCGTCATGTCCCATTTTACATGTTACGTGTTGCTATTGGTCAGGGATCCCTTGTAAAGCGCTTTGAGCACGTTTAGTGGATATATATTGCGCTATATAAAAGCTCAAGTTTGAGATAATATTTTAAAAAATTGACACTATTTTCTTTCTTTCTTTCTTTCTTTCTTTTTCTTCTTCTTCTTCTTCTTCTTCTTCTTCTTCTTCTTCTTCTTCTTCTTCTTCTTCTTCTTCTTCTTCTTCTTCTTCTTCTTCTTCTTCTTTCTTCTTCTTCTTCTTACTATTATTAGTATTATTATTATTACTATTATTTAGTATTATTATTATTATTATTATTATTATTATTATTTATTATTATTATTATTATTATTTATTATTATTATTATATTATTATTATTATTATTATTATTATTATTATATTATTATTATTATTATTATTATTATTATTATTATTATTATTATTATTATTATTATTATTATTATTATTATTATTATTATTATTATTATTATTGTAAGCATTGGTGGTTATTACAGTTGTTGTATTTTTGTGGTTATTAATCATATTATCTTATTATTTTTTTTGGGGGGTGGGGGTGGGTCCATTTCCCATTGTTTCCTCACTTTCATGTATGTTGTCATCAAAGTGTATGACTTGTTAGCGAAGGCCTAAAGTTAAATAAACTTTGAAACTTTGAAAATCTTTCATTTGAGCCGCTGGTAAACACATTAATTTGTTTTTTCCATCTTTCATTTCGAAATCAATGAGAACAAACAATGATTAAATCTCGAGTTCTGAAATGACCTGGGCCTATCTAATCACCTGTGCCGTGTAACCAAACGCAACAACAAACAGGCAATGATAAGACATAACACGGGTACCGGTCTCCGGTTATCTCACAGAATTTTTATATATATATATATTTAAAAAAAAATCTATATCAAGGGGAGACAACTCCCGCCAACCCGTGATGACACGGTGACGTCATTGACACGACATCATCAAGTTTTATATATAAAGCGAAAGGATATTCCGTTGCGGCCGTTATTTAATTTACTTTCCAACAAAAAAACAACTTCCAAGAGTGAGTGAGTGAGTCTGAGATTCGACCACCAAACATGAACGTATTCAACATTTCCATCGCGTTACTTCTCTGTCTTTGCGCAGCAGTTTCGGCTAAACCAGGTAAGATTAACTAATTATCAATTTCCATTCCATAGAAGGAAAGACAGTGGGGCTATGTGGTCTAGTGGTATGACACTCTCTTTCGGATCGGAAGGTCCTGGGTTCGAGTCTCGCGATCGGCGCATAGTTGAGTCCTTGGAAAAAGGCTCTTTACTCACTTTCTCACACCGTATTCAGGTGTAAAATGAGTACCTGGCCGTTAACAGCGTTGTCTTTGTACGAAAAATTGTAATATCGCCCAACAGGCGGCATGTCCCGTTCTACATGTTGAATGTTGCTGTTGACCAGGGACCCCTTGTAAAGCGCTTTGAGCACATTTTAGTGGATATTGCGCTATATAAAGCTCAATTATAATTTTAAAAGACAGTGGGACATCATTCAGTTCTTTGTTATTGCTTTTAGACATTTATTTTAATGATTGGTTTTAACTAAATTGTTATTATTATTATTATTATTATTATTATTATTGTTATTATTATTATTATTATTATTATTATTATTATTATTATTATTATATTAATATTCTCTTCTTCTTCTTCTTCTTCTTCTTCTTCTTCTTCTTCTTCTTATTATTATTATTATTATTATTATTATTATCAATCACCCTATAAATGTTCAATCAAGGTTACACATAGCTTTGTGGGTTGGTTTGATTTTATCCGACAGGCAGATGTTGTGAGGATTTTACCTTAACGCACAGCATCAATATTTAATTTGTGACCTTACGTCTCAAAAGGGGGTTATGTCGGGATGTACAAAAACTATGTGAAAGAAATAGGGTTCAACAGTCGTGACGTCACTTCCCTCGTAATGACGCATAGTAACTTAGTAACTGGTTCTAAACTATCGGAACAATGGCGGACGCCCTTATGAAATACTTCTCCGACGAGCATAAAAGTTTATCCAGAGGAGAAAAACATTATAAATGTGATCATTTTTAAAAAACTTTTATACATTCTGATCACATGACATGTGAAATAGTTCTAGCCAGTATGAAGAACAAAAAGTACCGATTTTCTTTGTTTAGAACCAAGCTGCTGGTTCCTGGGCGGACGTGACATCATGAGACTAATGAATCCTATTGAATTTATACCCATAAATTATATATACATATTGTGTCTTCTACTTCTATTCCCCTACATCTGTTTTCCAACATGCTTTTTGTCTTTGTCTTGGAATGAGATCACTTGGTTTTGTCCTGGCCCTGGCCAGATATCCTGGCTGGGAGGAAAGCAGTCAAATATATAGTTAGAATTTTGGGAGATGATATTTTTTTCCTTGTAAATCATCTCCCTGTTTGAGTGTGTTCCTCTCAGTGGGGACCTGTGCCGGTGTCTGGAGGAGACTTTTAGTGATCTCAAACTATGTACTTTGATAGTGTGCTCTTGGAATCTACACCTGTTTCTTATTTGAACCAATTCCCCTTTGTCTTACCTTTTCTTGGATGCTTTAATTGTAAATCTAAAACTTTTAACTATCCCATTTCTTCCTTTTTACTGGCGCTGATATGACCTTAATGTGTTGCAAGCGCCGTAAAACCCTTAAAAACAAAAAACAAAACATAAATTCACTTTACCCAATCCCGATTCATCCTGACATAACACCTATTGAGACGGCTGGTTACAGTTGTGACCTACTTACTGCCTCAAAACAGTATTGGGTAGGGAAGGTTGATGTGAGATGCTCAAAACTGAATACTTTATTGTCATAAGTATTTAGAAGAGTACAGGGGAAAACCCACAGATGTCCAGTTTCTAACATTTTTGTGACTGCCCCCTTGAGTGATGTTAGGCGTCTAAATTCCCCACAGCAATAGTTTTTTTTGTTTTTAATGGTTTTACGGCGCTTGCAACACATTAAGGTCATATCAGCGCCAGTAAAAAGGAAGAATTGGGATAGTAAAAAGTTCTAGAATTACAATAAAGCATCCAAGAAAAGGGAAGACAAAGGGGAATTGGTTCAAATAAGAAACAGGTGTAGATTCCAAAAGCGCTCTATCAAAGTACTTAGTTTGAGATCACCTAAAAGTCTCATCCAGACACAAGCACAGGTCCCCGCTAAGAGGAACACACTCAAATGTTTACAAATCATATATAAAATAAATAAAGCATAATACAGTGCATAACAGAGAGATGATTTACAATGAAAAAAATATCATCTCCCAAAACTAACTATACATTCGACTGTTTCCCTCTCAACCAGGGCATCTGGCCAGGACCAGGACAAAACCAAGTAATCTCATTCCAAGACAAAGACAGAAAGCATGTTGGAAAACAGATATAAGGGGATAGATGACACAGTATGTACCGCCCTGCCCACTATGGGAGGTCAGGACATCGAACAAAAAAAAAATACAACCATTAAAGAGTTATGGTTGTAGTTTCTATTTATAAAGGGAAAGTTTATAATTAATGCCCTGATATCACTCAAGGAGGGCAGCGCAGTCACAAACATTTCTAAAATGGACATCTGTGGTTTTTCCCTCGTACTCTTCGTATGTTTCCTGATTAAGCTTATCTGTTTTATAAAGAACAATGGATATTCTGAACCAAAACTAGAGGTGCCCAAATGAGTCAATAAAATGGAGAGTAGAAAGATAAAGTAGGTAAAAACGTGACTCATAAATAAGGGAGCAACACAAAACAAACGACGTTACTCTGAAAAAAAACAACGTACTATTTAAAAGTTTGGTCAGAAAAGTCGTCCTTCAAAAATTGAAGGATTAGAATTACACTCATCCTGCTAAAAAAACCCCTCAAACCTGGGACTTCACGCGTGAAGTCTTATCAATCGAATCCATCTCGAAAGTGTTGCTCGGAAGATATAGAGGAACGCAATAGTCTACAGAGGAAGCTGGCGGGAACAACTTGGTGTGCCGATACGGCACTCGCGAGGACTTCCGTCTGGCCCTATGATATTATACCGCAGAGTTTTACGCTCCAGTGTGGGGTAGAAGCAAGGACGTTGAGAAGGTATATTATGTTACAGTGAATGACATAATCAGTCGGATGGTTAAAAGGTTTGAACTGAGATATTACCAAGTCTAGTTACAAGGTCAATTTTTATCAAACAAAAGTGAGTTCTTATCATAAATGATTAAATCAACCCTTTTTGTACACCTTCGGGAAATATCAAAGCTTAATTTCTTTTCTAAATATTTTTTACAGCTAGTCAAGATGAAAAAGTATGAAATTTGAGAAAAGTTGCTGGATACCTTTCCCACACATAATATGACCATAACTTCATGGAACATTGATTTACTTCAAATAGAGATTAAAATACACTGAGGAGCTTATTCTTTCATAAAATGAAAAAAAATGCAAATCCAAAATTTTCACCTTCCGTCTCTTTTTGCCATGCATTGACACATATGTTTAATTTCGTAAGTCTACGCATACAGTGTCAGGAATGCTGGCAACACCACCTAAATCCAGTCCTCCGAAGTGGGGGAAGTGGGGAAACAAAACCCCTCTCAAGCGCATAATGGACGGTGCGGTGCCCCTGTTAAGAGCTGAAATAAGTCCTGGCTACCTTTGTTCCAGGATATCCTGACTTTGTACAGGGTTGTTCATACGAGATAGAAGTCGGTTTGGACGAATGGGGACATAAGACTCCCCGAAACTGGGACGGAGAGAAGTTAATAAATAGAGGTGCCTAAATGAGTCAATAAAATGAAGATAAAGATAAAGGAAGTAAATCTGAGTCATGAACGAAGGAAGGGCGACGTGGCCAAGTGGTTAAGGCATGTATTACATGAGTCAATAACATGGAGATAAAGATAAAGGGAGTAAATCTGAGTCATGAACGAAGGAGAGGCGACGTGGCCAAGTGGTTAAGGCATGTATTACATGAGTCAATAACATGGAGATAAAGATAAAGGGAGTAAATCTGAGTCATGAACAAAGGAGGAGGGCCGAAGTGGCCTAATGGTTAAGGCATGTATTACATGAGTCAATAACATGGAGATAAAGATAAAGGGAGTAAATCTGAGTCATGAACGAAGGAGGAGGGCCGAAGTGGCCTAGTGGTTAAGGCATGTGTTACACAGTGTTCCAGGACGTCCCGAGTTCGTGCTCCAATTCAAGTACTTTCGTTTTTAAAGGAGAGAAGTTGCCAGACTTCTGCGTCAGCAAGAGGAGACACTGGGTGATGGCAAATCGACTTCGGTCGAGAACCTGCCTTGCGGTAGCGTCGCTTCATCAGTGGGGTCCTTCCACCTGTCCCCACATGAACGCGCGTGTAACAAATGTTACAAATTGCTATATCATTACTAAAACCTGAGTGAATTAATGAATATTCAACTCATATATACACGCATATTAATTTAGGTAGGTTATATAACAACGTAAAGAGTCCTTATATTATGTTGTCATCATTCATCAACATTATATATATATATATATATATATATATATATATATATATATATATATATGGGGGGAGAAGTGGCCGAGTGGTTAAGGCATTGCACTGTGACCCGGATGACCTGGGTTTGAGCCCCGCTTCAGGCACTTTCGTTTTTTTTCCTTGAGCAAGATTATTAACCCCGCTATCTTGGATAACTTTCATATTTTTCTCTGTTACCCCCTTTGCTCTAGACAGTACCAAATTTCTTCTCTTGGTACCCTATCATATGCTTTCTCCATGTCAATGAACACACAATATAATTCCTTTTGCTTTTCTCAGTACTTCTCTGCGGTCACTTTTCGAGCAAATAATAGCATCCGTTGTACTTTTACCAGCAGCAAATCTGAACTGTTCTTCACTTATCTCTACATCTTTTCTAATCCTCTTATCGATTACTCTTTCCCATATCTTCAACGCGGGGCCCGTTAACTATAGATAGTATGCGATTGGCTAAGAAGCTCATAACATTGCCATCCGAAAGTATAACGGACCAAAACACAAAACTGTGTGTATCCATGAACGTTTATAGTCGGGTTAATACAGTTCAGTGAGCATTACTCGTAAACGCGGATGGCAAAAAACAATAACAAAGACCTGAGTGACGTCATCTTCGAACTATCTATAGTTGCCACATTCTTGAACATCTCACTTATTATTGTATATGGGGATCAACGTACTTTTTGTCCATTCTACTGAAATTTTTTCTCTCTGTAAAATGTCGTTGAATAACCATACCAGGAAATTTAACCCTTCATCTCCAAGTGATTTCCAGACTTCTTCTTGAATCTCGTCTGGTCCAACACTGCTTTCCCCCTTTTCATCTTGCGCACTGCATCCCACACCTTGTCCTTGCTGATCTCATCTACTATCTTCTATTTAGATTGTATAACTACACTTCTCCTCTCCCTGTCATTCTCTTCATTCATGAGTTGTTCGTAGTAAGTTTTCTCTTCATTTTTGCCCCATACTCTGCCACCTTCCATTTTCATCTTTGATCATCTAAATTTGTTGTATTTCTCTCCTATTCTTGTCCCTCTGTTTCGCTATTCTGAATATATTTTTCTGGTCGTATTTTACTTTCTGATTGCTCATACATATCTTTGAATGCCTCGGACTTTGCTTCTGCAACGGTTCTTTTTGCTTCTCTCTTTGCCTGTTTATATTCATCTACTTTCATAGCATCCCTGATTGACTCTATTTTCTTCCTTACTTCACTCTTTTTTCTTTATTGCTTCTTGAATTTCTTCATTCAACCCCCATGTTTTCCTTTCCAACTTTTCCTCTTCCCGAGCTCATCCCTAGCACTTCTTTATCCACGGATTCACGGATTGTATCAGCAGTTATTTGCCATTCCTTTGGGGAATCAATTCCTAGTCTTCCTTTCACCGTTGTAGCAAATGTTTCTCTTTGCTTTTCCTCTTTTAGTTTCCACCACTGTGATTTGGCCTCACTTCATTTCTGTTGTTTTATTTATGTTTTAATGACTTTACGGCGCTTGTACCATTTAGGTCATATCAGCGCCAGTAAAAAGGAAGAAAATTGGAAAGTAAAACATTCTTGATGTACAATTAAAAGGGCTTGAAACAAAGAGTAAGACAAAGGGAAATCGGTTCAAATAGGGAATAGATGTAGATTCCAAGAGCACACTATCAGTGTACTATCAATTTGAGATCACCTAAAAGTCTCAACCAGATACCAGCACATGTTCCCACAAAAAGGAATATTGTTGTTTTTATGTTTGTTTTTAAGGGTTTTACGGCGCTTGCAACACATTTAGGTCATATCAGCGCCAGTAAAAAGGAAGAAAATGGGATAGTAAAAAGTTATAGAATTACAATTAAAGCACCCAAGACAAAGTAAGACATATGGGAAATGGGAACAAATAGGGATCAGATGTAGATTCCAAGAGCATACCACCAATGTACTTAGTTTGAGATCACCTAAAAGTCTCATCCAGACACAAGCACAGGTCCCAACTAAGAGGAATACACTCAAATGTTTACCAATCATATAATATAATATGTAAACTCAACATAATACAATGCATAACAGAGAGATGATTTACAAGGAAAAAAATATCATCTCCCAAGACTATAACTATACATTCGACTGTTTCCCTACCAGCCAAGGAGCTCCGACAAGGATCAGGACAAAACTAAGTAATCTCATTCCAAGACAATGACAGGAAACAATTGGGAAACGGGTATAGGTGGATAGAAGACACAACATGTACCTCCCTGCCCACTATGGGAGGTCAGGATCCCCACCCAGACAAAAAGGAATACACTCAAATGTTTACAAATCATATGTCAAAAAAAAAAAAAACAGTACATAACAGAGACGATTTACAAGGAAAAAATATAATCTCCCAAAACATTCGGCTGTTTCCCTCCCAGTCTAGGACTCCGGCCAGGTTCGGGACAATACCAAGTATTTGGAAAACAGACACAGGGAGATAGAAGGCACAGCAAGTACCTCCCTGCCCACTATGGGAGGTCAGGATCCCGACCCAGTCACTTCATTTCTATTTTTCTCTTAATCTTAACCGATTCGATATGGATTATATATGGGGGTGGATTGGGCGTGTAACGGTCTCTAATTAACACAGTCCAACCATCGATCCAATACTTCTAAAAAGAATTAAGTTCTTTCAGAGAACTTACATAGTCTAAACTTTTACAACAAAATCAAGCCTTGTTGGGTGTGGACAGTGATCGGATGGGTGTAAATAAGAACTTTAGTAAATTACAAGCATTACCCGACTCGACTCAATTGTCAATGAGTACCTGGTTATGATCGGTCACGGATATTCTTAAAGCGCTAATACCTCCAAAAACTTTTTAAAATTTAATAAATGAAATTTGCTTCTACTACATGGATTGCTGGGAAAATAATAAACCATGAGAAATTGATTGGCGTATTGATCAAAGAGTATCCGTGAAATGCGCTAAACAAATATTCATTTATTATCATATCATATCAGGAACAGAGATTTAAAATGGACCAGGTGTTCCTTAAATTTCCTTAAAATATAAGTAACAATATATTGGACATTAAACAATGCATATTCTTTGATAATTTTTTTAAAAATCCCCTTTATTAATCCCCAAGGGGAAATTTGTCTTTAGGGTCTATTCCAAGGGAAGACTGGAATAACCCAGGCGTCAGCCACAGTGCAGCGCCGCAAAGTTAGCTAGGGCTAGATGAGTTGCTCAAGGCCACACAGCGCAGCGGCGGGTGATCGAACTCGTCACCTTTTGGGCACGAAGCAAAGACCGTACCGCCGAGCCACGCTGCTCCAACACGCCTTATAAATGTTCATCTTCTGCATTTATCTATTTACTCATTAATTCTATCAAATCAATTCATTTGCTTCTTATCTGATCATCAATTCATTCATAATATATCGATCTTAATTATCATATCTTTCAGTCACGCCAAAGGAATGTGAGTCGGAGGACTGCGACATGCCCGAATTAGAAGACAAACCGGACGTTGAACCAAGAAACCTTTTGCACCCCAAAAATCCATCCGAGATAACTGGACTGGGAGTAAGCATGCTGCTGACCATGTGCAAAGGACCGCGGGCCAAGGTAGACGTAAAGGTGCCGATTGGCTGTGGGCTCTGCGCATGCGGCGCCAACAACACTTTTTATTGTACGGATATACCCTGCCCCAGGATCGAGCTTCCCAGCCCCGACTGTCATTGGGTACGAAGCATAGAGAACTGCTGTGGCTATCCGGTGTGTCCCCCTGGAGTGGAGATAGAATATCCGTCTGATTGGGTCCCAGCTACAAGTTCAAGAACGAGGAGAGCTGGTATGTTTTGACGTATAGATACTTACTTAATCCTCTTCGGGCCTTGAGGCACATAGGGCATCCACCAGACATCTCCATTTTTTTGCGATCGGCTGCTTTTGCGGTGGTTGTATTCCAGGACAGGCTGATTCCTTTAATTCTTTCTCCATGGTCCTTCGCCAGATGTCTTTTGGGTCTTCTCCGCTTTAATCTGGTCGGGGCGGGGGCGTCATTTCGGCCTTGACCTCCTACCGTTATGAAGCCAGTATTCTGGTCCGCTTCTCTGCTGCCGCCGGTTGTGGATTTATGTCTAGTTTCTGTTTCTGTAACAGTTTGCTTTTTATGAGGTGGGTTGTTAACCCTACGCTCAACCCCCATTCCTGGAGGGCCGGTGGATTACTCTTCGTCTGATCTCTCCCCCCCCCCTTTTTTTTTCTCTTATTGGAGGTCCGAGGTTTGAGATATGCAAGCACGATAAGGTCGTAATCCGTCGGGAGGGCAAAGTATAGATAACTGCTGTAGTTATCCAGTGTGTCCCTCTGGAGTGGAGATACAATATCCACATGAAGGCGTCCCGGCTACAAGAATAAGGAGATCTAATATGTTTTGACGGCGAATGCTTAAAAACTTGATCGTTTATTTTGCGCACTGTTGAGCTTTGAGCTTTTAAATAGCGCAATATCCACTAAACGTGCTCAAAGCGCTTAGAAAGGTGTCCCTGGCCAACAGCAACACTTGACATGTAGGACGGAACATGACGCCTGTTAGGCGATATTATAACTTTTTCGGACAGAGACAACGTACTCATTTTACACCTGAGTACGGTGAGAGAATGTGAGTAAAGTACCTTTTCCAAGGACTCAACTTTGCGCCGAGCGAGACTCGAACTCAGGATCTTCCGATCCGAAAGCGAGTGTCATACCACAAGACACATAGCCGCACTGCTAAACGAATATATGCTAAACGTGGCTAAAGGCAATATACAAGAGGTCCTTAGCCAAAAGCAACACTTACCATGTAGGACGTAACGAGACATGAAGCCTGTAAGGCGTATTGCAATTTTTTTCTTCCGACAGAGAAAACGCTGCTATATTAGCCACCTATCCTTTTTCACTTGACTTCGGTGATATAATGTAAGTATGGAGCCTTTCCCAAGGACTCAACTATGCGCCGTTCAGAGCGAGACTCGAACCCCAGTCCTTCCGATCCCTTCTAGAATTCTGAAGCATTTAACAAACTATATGAATATAACAACTAATGTTTTGGGGGAATGTAACAATGTAACAAATATTGTTTCGGAATCAAACATTTCGTTCGGCTAATAACATATACAATAAAACAAAACAAATAAAAAACACAAAAAAAACAACAAAAGACAAAAAACAAAAACAAAAACAAAACAAAACAAACGAACCCCCCCCCTCCCCCAAACAAAAAAAAAAAACAACAAAAACCCCAACAAAAAACAATACTTTTTCCGAAACGTAGAGTTGGGACAAACGTCAGAAAAGGGTACTACATATCGTATTGCAGTATCCTTTTTTTTTTATTCTGAAGAAGGGTTGTCAGCCTGAAACATTAGTTGATACGTTTTTGTTCTTTGTTTGACGCTGTTTATTTATATACCATTTTCCTTCGCCAACTTCTAAAAGGATGAGAGGAAAGTATGTGTGTGCGTGTGTGTGTGTGTGGGGGGGGGGGGGCGTTCTAAGCTATGAAACCCGGTTTTAAAATGCCTCGCTTGTCCCAATTTCTGCCGGCTTACTTACTATCCTTTACATAGAACATCCGTGTGATAAAAAATGTGACCCAACGTCTCCAAAAGGTGTTAAATCAGGTGACCTTTTGGTGTTTTTTTAACTGAAAATTTGACTTAAAAGTATATATATAATCTTTTCCAAGGAAAATACAAAAATCAAACACCCTCATGAAGCCACACTCAACACAAAAAATGAGATGTACAATACGTGTCCACATCGCCGGAAGTTCTTATTAATCAACTATAAACCGGAACCACTTCAACAAACAAGAACAGTCAACAAACCAAACTCATGTAACACACAGTCCTGACGATGGCTGATGAGGCCTGAAACATCGATGTAGACTGTATATATATACATATATATATATATATATATATATATATATATATATATGTGTGTGTGTGTGTGTGTAAAGGACACTCACATAATATCTGGATGTCGGGACATTTGCGGGATTTATCGTCGGCTGAGGAGGTGCTATCAGCACTGATACTTATAAGAGAGAGAGAGAGAGACACAGAGAGAGAGAGAGAGAGAGAGAGAGAGAAAGAGAGAGAGAGAGAGAAAGAAAGACAGAAAGAAAGAGAGAGATAGAGAGATAGATAAATAGATAGATATATAGAGAGATAGATAGATAGATAGATAGATAGATAGATAGATAGATAGATAGATAGAGAGAGAGAAAGAGAGAAAGAAATAAAGAAAGAAAGAAAGAGAGAGAGAGAGAGAGAGAGAGAGAGAGAGAGAGAGATTGAGAGTGAGTGATGAAAAATGGCTTCTTTGTATTTTTTTCATACATTTATCAGGATGAATTGATTATAAAAATATTGAGCGTCAACATATCAAGATACGTAGATAGTGCTTGAAACAGATTTTTATTTTTTCCCCTTTCAACATCAACTAAGATCATTTTAAAGTTAACACCAAATTAGATAATATCGGTCTCATCGTAATAATTAATACAACATTTTATTGTGCAGCTATGTGGTCTTGTGGTATGACACTCGCTCAAACGTGCTCAAAGCGCTTTACAAGGGGTCCCTGACCAACAGCAATATTTAACATCTAGGACAAGAAGTGCAGGGACGGCTGGTAATAATGGGCAGGGTGGGCAAATACCAGCCTGTTTTTTCAAGTTATATGCCATATTACCAGGTCCGAAATAATCAAATCTAAATTAGATAATTTCAAAAGTTACTACTTAAAATTGATACTTTGTACTGAAATCAATTTGTGTGTATTTTTGATAGATTGCGAATCACCATGCATCCCGTAATACATAAACCAGGATACGCTCCTGTTCTTTTTATCACCCCCCCCCCCCCCAACCACCCCACTCCACTCCGCCCACATCGTCATCTCATCGTCACGTCGCCTGACGGTGATTTTGCTGTCTGGCCTCTCTAGTACTAGGTCGGGCTAATTCAAATGAGCCCACCTTATTAACCAGTGTACACTAAATAGAGATTTTGGCAAACGAACTTTTTCTTATTTATTGCCTTACTTGTGCTGGGAAGGTTCCAGTATTGAATTAAATTTATTAATTTACTAATATTATATCAATTTAGTATTAGTTTGTGTTGTTTTAATATATTTGTTTATCCATTTAAATTATTTCTTTTTTTTTTCCCTCGTTTTCTTTAGTGTTTCTCAAAACTCATTTATTTAAATTGTTTTCTTATTTGTTTGTTGTTGTTGTTGTTGTTTTTTGTTGTTGTTTTTTGTTTTGTTTTTTAACAAATTAATTTGTTAATTCTTTTTTTTTTATTATTATTCTTAAAGTAATTACCGCTGTATTTTTATTGCCAGACTAAATATTTTTGCAAAACAATGTAATTTTCTATTGTATTCCCTCTAATAAAACAAAACACTTCTATTCAAAAGTCACGACTAAATAAATAAATAAAATACAACCACCATTTTGGTTTTCTCAACAATTGAATTAGTATACAAGAAATACTCTTCTGAGTAAGGAGATAGTTGAATTCTAAGTTATAGAGGAAATAAATACCTTTAAAGGGAGGGTGGGCAGATTCCGTACTTGCCCGTCCTGAAGCTAATACATACATAAGATGGTTCGCGATGAAGAGGCGGGAAGCAAGGGATTGGTTGGGTAAGGAGCAAAGATAACACGGTAATTATTGTGACGATAGTCAAACGAATACATGAGGAGAGATTGGTAACATTATTTTGTCTTAATTATATTGTATGAAGTATTGGCGAAAGCCTAATATTAAATAAACGTTATTTTTGTTTGTCTTATTTTGACTATGGAACTGATACTGATACTTGTCATAGCAGACTTGCCTACTTTAGATAGGAAAATAAAAATCGTAGTTTTCAGGGCTAATAAAATCGTAGATATTTTAACTACCCTTTAAAAAAATCACCGGAATTTTCGTCTGTTTTGATAGATATCAAATTTTAAAAAACGAGAAAAAATAATTGGAAACGTAATAATGATGGTGATGGTGGTATAGTGGTAGCGGTGGTGGTAGTAGTAATGATGATGGTAATATTATTATTATTATTATTATTATTATTATTATTATTATTATTATTATTATTATTATTATTATTATTATTATTATTATTGTTATTATTATTATTATTATTATTATTATTATTATTATTATTATTATTATTATTATTATTTATTATTATTATTATTATTATTATCATTGTTATTATTATTGTACGTATTGGTGGTATTACTATTGTTGTATTTTTTTTTGGTGGTTATTAATGGTATCAGTTTATTGTTTGGTCCCATTTGCCATTATTTTCCACTTTCATGTATGTGGTCATCAAATTGTATGATTAATTGGCGAAAGCCTAAGATTGAATAAATTTTGTAATATCGTATGGTAACCATCATTGTCGACGACATCGTCGTTGTCATCATAATCATCATCATCATCATCATCATCATCATCATCATCATCATCATCATCATCATCATCATTAACAACAACAACAACAATATTAACAACAAGTACAACAATAGCAATAAAAACAATATCAACATCACCATACAATTTCCGTCATCGTCTCCACAACTATCATTCTAACCAACAGCACCACCAAAACCACTACCATAATTACCCCTCACCGCCTCGTCTTCCTCCTCCTCCTCCACCACCACCACCACCGCTACCACTATTCCAACCACTACCACCACCGGCACAATCATTCTGACCACCAAGACAGCAGTAAAAATTATGCAATTTGAGCTCTGAATGAAACTCGAGTCATATCGCTGTTGTTGCTTCTCCATGAAAACTTTAAGGTTACTACGTACTACTGAAAACCAGAAATATGTAAAAGCAATATTAATATCGCCGTTGAGGGATTAAAGCATCTCTTTAATTTTTCGAGTGAAGGAAATGGACTTGTATTGTCAAGGTGTTGTCGCATTATGTCTCGTCGCTTTATTTTTTAGTTGTATTCTCTTTCGTGATTCATTTTTGATTACGTTTGGAAGAATTAAAATCTACTGGTATTGTCATTTCATTGTGAATGTGATTATTGGTGGTTGAAATATTTTTTGTTTAAAGGCGAAAAAAAAAATCAAAAAAAATTTTTATTAAAAAAAAAAACAAAAAAATAAAAAATAAAAAATATATATCATATATATATATATATATATATATATATATATATATATATATATATATATATATATATATATATGACCGAATCCTCTTTGCCCAACCACTGTAAATAGGCTAGAACCGCCACTTGTCAAGAAGACATGACGCCTGTAAGGCGATATTATAATTTTTCGGACAGATACAACGCTGTTAACGGCCAGGTACTCATGTTACACCTGAGTACGGCGAGAGAATGTGAGAATTAAAGAGTCTTTTCCAAGGAATCAACTATGCCCCAAGCGGGGCTCGAACAAAGGACATTTCGATGCGAAAGCGAGTGTCATACCACTAGACCACATAGCGGCACATTGACACTTGTATATAAACCTAAATTTAAAAAGGAAACCATAGCTACAAAATATTTTAAAATTCAATAATGAAAATATAATGTTCAATCTTGTATCATATCTATTGTGTACAAAGAGAGAAGGAGGCAGATTTCAATGTGTGACGCGTGACGTCATTGGTTGCTAACTTTGGTAGAGAACCCGGCATTTAGTGACCGGCTGACATATTGTTATTATTTGTAATCGGATATAGTAATCGTCCATAAGTTGGCAAACTATCAGGTCAAATATACTAACTATTTTGCTCAGGTGACGTAGAATTATTTCGCAACTTTAAGAACGGAAAATGGTTTACATAGATTTTAAGAAATTATTTATATCAAAAATAATAAGAGGAACCACTACTTGGTATCGGTTCAGTGCAAGTACTCACATCCCATTGTAATTAACTACTCGTTTACCGGAAGTTTATCCCATAAACAACGTGCTAAAAATGATGGCGTCGGTTTTCCATGAAATATTGACGAAACAATGGTATTATTGATAAAATCAACACGTTTAATCCAACCAATGGGTACATAAAAAACATCTTCAGGCCAATACTAGATACATATCTTATAAAGTAAGTTGACGTTTTCAAGTGGTGTGAGAAAGACACGAGTAATAGATAAGTGAATTAGAAAAGATGTAGGCATAAGTGAAGAGCACTTTGAATTTATTGCTGATAAAAAAGTACACAGATGCTATATTTGATCTCAACGTGACCGCAGAGGAGTATAGAGAAAAGCAAAGAGAAATATGATTCTTTACATATTTCTTTACTTCAATTTGCTCGTCAGTCGTGTCTGAAAAGTGCGGGCACTCAGTCATTTACTGCAACAACTTTAAAGAAGACATTTAAAAAGAACTCTTCCAAGCACAAGTCTGCTTGAAATGCAGGCGGTTGTATGTATTCTGCGACAACGACAAAGAAGTGGAGAAATACGAAAATTATGTCTGAGGCAAAAATCATATGTCTAGGAAGACATGGCAGAAGGATTTGTAACCATGCCCGAGACAGAATCAATGAGTATTTTCAAAAACATGCATCAGGCTCTAGGAAAACGTCTCAGAGATCTGCAACCTGCCTGTGCACATTAAGCTAACCTCTGATAAAAACACGCCTTAGTGGTCTGTAGTCGTGTTAGAGACAGAATTAATCAACCTCTATAATAATATCAGCAGCAAGGATCTGCAATCATGCCCAAGGCAAAGTCCATTGACCTCAGGAAAGCACGCCTCCACCAGAGTCTGCAATCGTACCAGAGTCAGAATCAGATCGTCTCTACGAAACATGCATCATTTAGTTTTCAATCATGCCCAAGGCACGCCTCCACCGAAGTCTGCAATCGTACCAGAGAATCAGTTCATCTCTATGAAACATGCATCATTTAGTATTCAATCGTGCCCAAGGCAGAATTCATTGACCTCAGGAAACATGCCCCAAAGGTACGCCGTCGTACAGTAGAGATTATATAAATTCCGAGCACCCTTGACGAAAAGAGTTAATGACATCTCCACAAACATACATAAAGAAAATGGAAACACCAACACAATCGTGCCTGGCACATTGAGAAAACAACATGACCAATCGCGTTATATCGGTATCATGGTGGGGTGGATCGTTGACGAAGAATTCGGTTTAAATTGAGATTATCAGAATATCAAAATATAATCATATCATATTAAATCGAAATGATAATTTAGACTTTAAATTCACTTTTCAG
>NC_088369.1:44469829-44517329 GCF_034508935.2 Berghia stephanieae
GTAATCTCATTCCGAGACAAAGACAGAAAGCATGTTGCATAACAGATATAAGGGGATAGAAGACACAGGTCGTCTTTGCCTCGGGGTTTCGGTCATATAAGAGAATGCTTGAAAATGCAGTGATTAAACTGACTCGTAGTTCATCAAGAATTTGGGTTTAAACGACAAAACTAACATGTTTTGAGTTTCAACAAATCGCACTCATTTCGAGTATTTTATATTCAGTGAAGAGTCTACCCTTTCAAAGCGCCTTTTGTTTCAATACAAAAGAAAAGTTGACTTGTTCTATTTTCATCCCATACCAGTGTCCACCTAACGGACGCGTCGTGGATCAACGAATGCTGGTATTCAACTTCGTACTCCAAAACGACAGTTTCATCAATTTACTCTTAATAGGCTTCAACAGTAGTGACGTCACTTCCCTCGTAATGACGCAGTGTAACTTAGTAACTGGTTCTAAACTATCGTAACTTTACTCAAGCATTTGTTAGTGCATATCCACTAAAAGTGCTCAAGGCGCATTGCAAGGGGGTCCCTAGCCAACGGAAACACTTGAGCTTCCCTCGGAATGAAACATAGTAACTTAGTAACTGGTTACTATCCGAACGTTGGCGGACGCCCTTATGAAATATTTCTCCGGCGAGCATAAAAGTGTATCCAGAGGAGAAAAACGTTATAAATCTGATCATGTATTGACTTTTATACATTCTGATCACATGACATGTGAAGAGTGGACAAGAGAGAAATGTGCCAACTTTTTGAGATAGACACCCAGACAATTTGAGGTGGATTGCAGCGGGGAGTGAACCCGAACTATGTAAGGTGAACATTAGTAGGGAGTAAATAATATGGGATAGATACACAAGTTAGGAGAAAATCTGGGACTATAAGGTGTTAAAACCAGGGCAGAGAAAAGCCAGGACTGTGAGATATGGACACATGAGAAGACTAGACTTGTAACTTTGGGATAAGGACACCAGTGGGGAGTTAATCTGAGATTATGGGAGGTGGACATCACCAGAGAGTGATCATAGAACCACAGGATATGGACTCCACTGGGGAGTGAACATGGAACTATGGGAGGTGGACACTAGTGAGGAATGAATCCCGAGATTATGGGAGGTGAAAAACAGTGGGGAATGAACCCTAGGCTATGAGAGGCGGACACTACTGAGGAGTAATCGTGGAACCACGGGATATGGACTCCAGTAGGTAGTAGACCTGATGCTATGGGAGATGTACACCACTGGGTAGTAAACCCGGGACTATGGGAGGTGGACAACAGTGGGAATTGAACGCAGGAGGACGTGATATGGACACCAGCCGGAACGTATTGTTCCTGGAAATGTCCATAGAATGTCCCAGACATGTGAGATTCAGTGTAAGCCTGCCTATTAGCTTGTTGTGATCTCTCTCGACCAATTACTCAGGCCCACAGCGCGGTTCTCTTTCGTGACCTTATTGTTTAGTTTTTACGAAAATCAATCACAATTTTTTGCAAAATTATTGCAAATTTTGTTGTTGTTTGCTTGAAAAATTTTGGAATTTTATTTGTTAAAAAAAAACAAACCCGCCATGCCAGGAAAACTAAAAGACTAGAAAAGATGGGAGAAAACAACTAAAAGACTAGAAAGGACAGGAGAAATTTAAAAGACTAGAAAAGATGGGAGAAAACAACTAAAAGACTAGAAAGGATAAATATAAAACTATAAAGCACGTTGAGCCTGACATAAACCATAGAAATCCTCTTTATAAATGATGTGTTTATTCTGTACATTATTATCTAGTCACTTTCAAGCTCTTTGCATTTTTTTTTTCTTTCGATAGCTTCACGCGATTCGGATGACGTCGACTTGGAAGACGATTTTGAGCGTGATTTAGGCAAAGACGAGTTTGATGACGACGATGAAGACGATGACGATGACGATAAGGATGATGATGATGAGGAGGAAGAGAGACAAGAAGGCGGGGACGGCTCTGATGGCGGGGACGGCTCTGATGGCGGGGAAGACATCCCGGAAGAAACTGAAATGCCGGAAGTCAAACTTCTGCCTGACGGGCAATTCGACTTCGATGCCTTCAACAGTAACAATCCAAGAGCTGTGCTGACCGCAGACAATCTAGATAACAGACCGGACGCTCTTGTAATTGACCCGTCCAAGGTAGATATTTCCGAATACGGACTGATAAGAAGCCCCCAAGCTGGCCATGCCGACGTTTTAATGCCCAACCTACGCTAAAAAACAAAGATTCATAACGAACTCAAAACTGTAACCATATTGGATTGGAGCTCTTCAGTGGAATCTGGATTATTTATTTGAAATGACCCACGAATGTGATAGAGATATTATATTTCTGTCTCTCTAATAAAAATAAAATACGTTTCTTTCAACTATCGTTTAGTTTTGTCCAAATAATATCATAGAGTTGTTTCTCTAATAAAAATAGAAAACGTTTCTTTCAACTATCGTTTAGTTGTGGCCTAATAATATCACAGCGGTCTAAATCAAATTAATTTTGATTATTGGGTACTGGAATCTATTCTTTAAAAAATGTGACCCATCGTCTGAAAACGGTATTATGCCGGAACGAACCAGATGCTTAAAATCGGAATTAAATGTTAAACTGGTCAAAAATTTAAATTGTTGGCATTAGTACCCTAAAATATGGTTTCCATTCTCCTCAATAAAACATACAAACTCAACACAAGTCTGATATTTCTGGCTATAAATTCAATTTTCAACATATTAACCAACCAGACTTAATACCGTTTTGAGGCGAAGGGTCACAAATAGAGTTGGGGATTAAATTGTTTCAAACAGCCAGTGTAACATATTTATCATCGAGCACAGAATAACCGGCAAATCTAAAAATCATCTTAAATTGAGCTTTTATATAGCGCAATATCCACTAAACGTGCTCAAAGCGCTTTACAAGCGGTCCCTGGCCAGCAGGAACGTTTAACATTTAGGACGGGACATAACGCCTGTGAAGCTATGTTATAATTTTTTTAGGACAGAGACAACGCTGTTAACGACCAGGTACTCATTTTACACCTGAGTACGGTGAGAGAATGTGAGTAAAGAGCCCTTCTCCAAGGACTCAACTATGCGCCGAGCGAGGCTCGAACCCAGGTCCTTCCGATACGAAAGCGACCGGATGCTATCTATAGATAGTATGCGCTGGCTAAGAAGCTCATAACATTGCCATTGAAGCATTTCGTTAAGCCAAAATTCTCACAAATTCGCCGGCCGGAAATAACGAACCGACACAACGTGTAATCTTGAATGTTTATAGATAGAACGAAGTTGACGTTACTCGGGTTTCTGTTATTGTTTTTTTTTCTTGTCATCCGCGTTGATGAGTGATTCTCACTAAACTATAGATAGTATGCGCTTGGCCAAGAAGATCACAACATTGCCGTCCGGAAGTATAACGGACCAACACACAAACTGTGTAACCATGAACTTTTATAGTCCGGTTAATACAGTTTAGTGAGAACAACTCACAAACGCGGATGGCAAAAACAATAACAAAGGCCTGAGTGACGTCATCTTCGAACTATCTATAATATTAACCAGACTATAAACGCTCAAGGATACACACAGCTTTGTGTGTTGGTCCGTTATACTTCCGGATGGCAATGTTGTGAGTTTCTTAGCCAAGCGCATACTATCTATAATCTGATTAATACAGCGTAGCAAGAACTACTCATAAAAATGGCTGGCTGAAACACTCACAAACGCGGATGGCAAAATACAATAACAAAGGCTTGAGTGACGTCATCTTCGTTCTATCGATAGATAGTATGAGTATGATGTTGATTTCACGCCGGTCTTTGTTTCGTTATTGTTTTTTGCCATCCGCGTTTGGGAGTAATTCTCACTAAATTGTATTAACCAGACTATAAACGTTCAAGGTTACACAAAGATTTTTGTGTTGGTTCGTTATAGCTCCGGATGGTAATGTCGTGAGCTTCTAAGCCAAGTGCATACTATCTATAGATGTGGGACACCGTTTTTAAGGCGGTAATACGATTCAATAGTCTGATGTCACGCCGCCCGGTAACGGCGGCCATCTTGGTTCTAAACAAAGAAAATCATTACTTTTTATTTTTAATGCTGGCTAGAACTATTCATATGCCTTGTGATCAGAATGTGTAAAAGTCAAAACATGATCGAATTTATGTGTTTTTTTTTCCCCCTCTGGATACACTTTTATGCTCGTCGGAGAAATATTTCATACGGGTATCCGCCATTGTTCCGATAGTTTAGAGCCAGTGTTACTAAGTTACCATGCGTCATTACGAGGGAAGTGACGTTACGACTGTTGAAGCGTATTAATATATCTGGATAAACGAGTTGCTGGAAATTGAAGGTTTTGTTACAAATACCAAACTCAGGCATGATTTGTGTCCATTATTTTGGAGAATAAATTATTACAATTTTGTACATTTCAGAAAAAGACCCAAATTTCGTAATACGTCACAATCTCATTGTAAATTTTACTAGTCTTATTAAGGAACCAATCCGTAAAGTCAAATACCAAAAAAAAAAAAAAAACCCAACCCCCCCCCCCAAAAACCCCCCCAAAAAACAAACAAAACAAAACAAAAAACCCCCAAAAAACAAACAAACAAATAAAAAGAAGAAGAAAAAAAAAGAAGAAACGCAAAAAAAAAAAAAACAACAAAACAAACAGGTTCCTATCTCATTGGAAGGGTAAAATTGCTCTTCTGGAGTACTGAATACATTCCTTGTGTTATTATCTCCTGGTGTCAGAGTGATGGTATCGTATCTTATTTCCCATGGTATCGTATCTTATTTCCCGTGGTCTCGTATCTTATTTCCCGTGGTATCGTACCTTATTTCCCATGGTATCGTATCTTATTTCCCGTGGTATCGTATCTTATTTCCCATGGTATCGTATCTTATTTCCCATGGTATCGTATCTTATTTCTCATCGTATCGTATCTTATTCCCCATGGTATCGTATCTTATTCCCTATGGTATCGTATCTTATTTCCTTGGTATCGTATCTTATTTCCCATGGTATCGTATCTAATTTCCCATGGTATCGTATCTTAATTCCCATGGTATCGTATCTTATTCCCCATGGTATCGTATCTTAGTTCCCATCGTATCGTATCTTATTTCCCATGGTATCGTATCTTATTTCTCATGGTATCGTATCTTATTTCCCATGGTATCGTATCTTATTTCTCATGGTATCGTATCTTAGTTCCCATCGTATCGTATCTTATTTCCCATGGTATCGTAATTATTTCCCATGGTATCGTATCTTATTTCCCAGCCTGAATGTATCTATATTTGTCGTCAATAAAGATCATCCATCCTCGCTCTTTTATATCCCATAATCCTTGAAATCTGCCTTTATAATATTGCTAGTAAAATAGTTATATACCGCCTTATAATTGGATTCAATAGTCTGATGTCATGTCGCCCAGCAACGGCGGCCATTGTGGTTCTAAACAAAGAAAATCAGTACTTTTTATTCTTCATGCTGGCTAGAACTTTCCATATGTCCTGTGATCAGAATGTGTAAAAGTCAAAACATGATCAGATTTATAATGTTTTTTTTTCTCTCCTTTGTATACGCTTTTATGCTCGTCGGGGAAATATTTCATAAGGGTGCCCGCTATTGTTCCGATAGTTTAAAGCCAGTTACTAAGTTACCATGCGTCATTACGAGGGAAGTGATGTCATGACTGTTGAAGCGTATTCAAAATTTAACATTCTCAGTATTAGTATTAGTCCACCGAGGGACTGGTTACATATTATACACGTCCAAGGAGTTTGAAACCGGAAAAGAATGTGTGACGTCACGACTTTTCTTCCCAATAATCCCCACATAATAACAATTATTTGAGACGATGAGTGCGTGGCCTTCATAAAATTATGGCCTGACACTGACCAAATAATGACGTCAAACTGCCAGTCCTTTTGGATTTCAGTGTCAGGCTATAACATAACGATGGCTATGGTCAGTGTCAGGCTATAACATAAAGATGGCTACGGTCAGTGTCAGGCTATAACATAACAATTTGAGACGATGAGTGTCACAGATGTGATTTCTACAAATGACAAAAATTAAAACTCACAATTCCTGTCATTTTGGAAATAAACACAGTTATTGACATCCGGTTCAATTAGATTAAACAAGAAATATAGATATAATGAAGTTGACGTCATCAGGTCTTTGTTATTGTTTTTTTTTTTTTTTTGTTTTTTTTTTTTGTTTTTTCCAATCGCGTTTATAAGTTATTCTCAATAAACTGTATTAACGAGACTATAAACGTTCAAGGTTACACATAATTTCGTGTTTTGGTCCGTTATACTTCCGGATGGCAATGTTGTGAGCTCCTCAGCCAAGCGAACACTGTCTATAGATAGTATGCAGATGACGTCACTCAGGCCTTTGTTATTGTTTTTGCCATCCGCGTTTGTGAGTTGTTCTCACTAAACTGTATTAACCAGACTATAAAAGTTCATGGTTACACAGAATTTGTGTGTTGGCCCGTTATACTTCCGGATGGCAATGTTGTGAACTCCTTGGCCAAGCGCATTCTATCTATAGAGAGTTCGAAGATGACGCCACTCAGGTCTTTGTTATTGTTTTTTGCCATTCGCGTTTATGAGTAATGCTCACTGAACTGTATTAACCCGACTATAAACGTTCATGGATACACACAGTTTTGTGTGTTGGTCTGTTATACTTCCGGATGGCAATGTTATGAGCTTCTTAGCCAAGCGCATACTATCTATAGATAGAATGCGCTTGGCCAAGGAGTTCACAACATTGCCATCCGGAAGTATAACGGACCAACACACAAACTCTGTGTAACCATGAACTTTTATAGTCTGTTAATACAGTTTAGTGAGAACAACTCACAAACGCGGATGGCAAAAACAATAACAAAGGCCTGAGTGACGTCATCTGCATACTATCTATACACAAACTGTACGATGAAAAATCACATTCGATCAACAAAACGAAGTGAGTGAGAAACGAGACCCCCCCCCTCCCCACCCCAATGGGTGAATATAACAAGATAAGATATACTTTATTGATCCCGAATGAAAATCATCTTAATTATCAACTTTATTTTATAGCTGGATATTATTGTTCATTTTCTGGCCCTATCACATCGTCTCAGAAACATGTTGGCCTTTTTATTGTCAAATTTTTATTTTAATCTAAAGATTTTATTATCTATTTTAGCATTGTTCTTAATATTTTAGTTATAATATCTGAGATTTAGCCCAAAATTTGCAGACCATAATAAAAAGTAGCCCGAAAAGTCGAAAGTCGCAAATCTATAATTTTTGGCGCAAATTGTATGAAAAGTAGGCCAATTGTATTCAGTAGTCTGATGTCACGCGCCCGGCAACGGCGGCCATCTTGGTTCTAAACAAAGAAAATCATTACTTTTTATTCTTCATGCTGGCTAGAACTTTTCATTCCCTTTTCATATGCCTTGTGATCAGAATGTGTAAAAGTCAAAACATGATCAAATTGGTGGGTTTTTTTCCCCTCTGGATACGCGTTTAAGCTAGCCGGAGAAATATTTCATACGGGCGTCCGCCATTGTTCCGATAGTTTAGAGCCAGTGTTACTAAGTTACCATACGTCATTAGGAAGGAAGTGACGTTACGACTGTTGAAGACTATTCGCGAATTCTCGCCCAATCTGGCTTCTGGTTGGAGCTCAAGTAACCGGTGGCGGGAAACGCAGCCTCTCTCATCGACCTGCGAAGCCCTGAGGGCTTCCGAGATAAAATCAGTTTTTCACATGTTTCAGCCCGATATAATTGGATTCAATAGTATGATGTCACGTCGCCCGGCAACGGCGGCCATCATGGTTCTAAACAAAGAAAATCGGTCCTTCTTATTCTTCATGCTGGCTAGAACTTTTCATATGTCATGAGATCAGAATGTGTAAAAGTCAAAACATGATCATATTTATAATGTTTTTCTCCTCTGGATACACTTTTATGCTCGTCGGAGAAATATTTCATAAGAGCGTCCGCCAATTGTTCCGATAGTTTAGAGCCAGTTCCTAAGTTACCATGCGTCATTGCGAGGGAAGTGACGTTACGACTGTTAAAACGTATTCCGGTTAGTGGATGTGGGGTTGCATTATATTGAATAATAATAATGAGAAGGATATTAAGGGAAAATACATGCGTTCGTTATTTCGACCAATTCATTTTAAGCGTGTTCTGTTGTGCTGGAGAAAACTTGAACATTTATTGGTACAATATCGACTAAACGTGCTCAAATCACTTTACAATGGGACTCTGCCTAACAGCAAATCTTGACACGCTGGACGACACATGATGCATGTTGGGTTATATTACAATTCTTTTCGGACAGAGACAACGCAGTTAACGGCCAGGTATTCATTTTATACCCCGAGTACGGTGAGAAAATGTAGGCAATGAGTCTTTTATAAGGACTCAATTATGCGCCACTGAGAGCGGGATAAACTCAAACCCTGGACCTTCCGATCCGAAGGCGAGTGTCATACCACTAGACCACATTGCTGCACGTACGTGCACCATAAAGTCTTTCAATTTTTATTTTCCTTCAGGTGAAATCCTGGTGATTGACCCAGCCGAGCATGGAGGAATCGAGCAATTAGTCCCTGGACTCGTAATGCCACCTGGCGAGGCAGAATTGCCCCCGCAACCAGCAGCTCTAGCAATCCAAGAGGGCATGCCTGAGATGTTGGTCACTGACCCATCCGAGCAACCAGCAGCTCTAGCAATCCAAGAGGGCAAGCCTGAGATGTTGGTCACTGACCCATCCGAGCAACCAGCAGCTTTAGCAATCCAAGAGGGCAAGCCTGAGATGTTGGTCACTGACCCATCCGAGCAACCAGCAGCTCTAGCAATCCAAGAGGGCATGCCTGAGATGTTGGTCACTGACCCATCCGAGCAACCAGCAGCTCTAGCAATCCAAGAGGGCATGCCTGAGATGTTGGTCACTGACCCATCCGAGCAACCAGCAGCTCTAGCAATCCAAGAGGGCAAGCCTGAGATGTTGGTCACTGACCCATCCGAGCAACCAGCAGCTCTAGCAATCCAAGAGGGCATGCCTGAGATGTTGGTCACTGACCCATCCGAGCAACCAGCAGCTTTAGCAATCCAAGAGGGCAAGCCTGAGAATCTGGAGATTGACCCATCCGAGCAAGGCGCCATCGATGAACCAGTGAACCACTCCAATCTCAAAAAGCGTGACTTATTCGATGAGCAGGAGGCCGTCGCTGCAGCAGTGGAGAATTTCAATCCCCGCATCAAAGAATCGAAAGAGAAAGAATGGCCGCGGGGAGTCCAAAGCGTCAGTAGTGACTAATTCATTTTGAGGGAAATACAAACCCGATGGAAGAAATTTTGGATTATCAAAAAGTTTGAATAAAAATGAACATACCAGCACAAATTTTTTTTATTTTAAAAAGAAAATTATTTAACACGAAATGTTTCGGGCTGAAAATTCTTCTCCAGTCAACTATAAGGGGAGTGCGTTTGTCTTAAATTCTGCCTCTCAGTGAACACTTTCCAGAGGACAATGTACACATGTAAACACAATTTTGTTTCGGGCTCCATAGTGTCTACGAATGAAAAAAAAACAACTCGCAAATGCACACAATTCATAACAACAAAGCACTTTACAAAGGGACTCTGCCTAACAGCAAATCTTGACACGCTGGACGACACATGATGCATGTTGCTTTTCGGACAGAGCCAACGCAGTTAACGGCCAGGTATTCATTTTATACCCCGAGTACGGTGAGAAAATGTAGGCAATGAGTCTTTTATAAGGACTCAATTATACGTCTCTGAGAGCGGGATAAACTCAAACCCTGGACCTTCCGACCCGAAGGCGAGTGTCATACCACTAGACCACATTGCTGCACGTACGTGCACCATAAAGTCTTTCAATTTTTATTTTCCTTCAGGTGAAATCCTGGTGATTGACCCAGCCGAGCATGGAGGAATCGAGCAATTAGTCCCTGGACTCGTAATGCCACCTGGCGAGGCAGACTTGCCCCCGCAACCAGCAGCTCTAGCAATCCAAGAGGGCATGCCTGAGATGTTGGTCACTGACCCATCCGAGCAACCAGCAGCTTTAGCAATCCAAGAGGGCAAGCCTGAGAATCTGGAGATTGACCCATCCGAGCAAGGCGGCATCGATGAACCAGTGAACCACTCCAATCTCAAAAAGCGTGACTTATTCGATGAGCAGGAGGCCGTCGCTGCAGCCGTGGAAAATTACAATCCGCGCGTCATAGAGTCGGTAGCGAAAGAATGGCCGAGGGCAGTCCAAGGCAGTGCAGGTCGTGAAGATTAATTTTGAGGGAAAATACTAACCCGATAGAAATTTTGGATTATAAAAAAGTTTGAAAAAAAATGAACAAACAAGTATCAAAAATTTTTTTAAAGGAAAAGAAAATTATTTAATATATTATGAAACGTTTCGGGCTGAAAACTATTCTCCAGTCAACTTAAGGGGAATGCGTTTGTCGCAAATTCTGCCTCTCAGTGAACACTTTCCAGAGGACAATGTACACATGTAAACACATGTAAACACAATTTTGTTTCGGGCTCTATATTTTCTACGAGTGACAAAAAAACAACAACTCGCAAAATCACACAATTCATAACAACAAAGCACAACACTGAGATTCACAGTCTTGTGTCAATAGGCCTATGTAATCATTATTCGTCCACAAATCAAAGGACTGAAATTCGTTGCAAATGTATTATTCACTCAATTAAAACAATACATTCTTTTTGGTGGTGTTGTTGGCTGAGGAAAGGTTTTGAGCCCAAATCATTTCTTTCTTTCTTTTTAAGACTGTTCTATTCATTTTTGTCAAATGCTTTTCTGAAATCGCATGCCTCATTTCGAATAAAGCCAATAAAATGAAATAGCATATCGATGTTGTGTTGTTTTGATGTCTCTGTAATTAGTAATTAGGCTTATCAATAAAAATATTTCGACCAGCTGAACTGAAAAAAAAGTCCTTGAATGTTTTCATTAAAAATTTTAAATAAATAAATAAAGTAAATAAGACTCGAGCAGACCTGTCGACGATTACGTGTGCTCTCACGTTCAAAGGACTCTTTAATGACTCAAATGCCATGTAAAAATGTAGTGCTTTATATTGAATTTTATAAGTAACTTGTCTATGACACAGTACTTTCCGCTGGATCGAACCCAAACAGCTGTCAATTCAGTGATTGGTAGAGAGAAAAAAATATGAATACAAAATGTATTTTCAAACGGCTACCAGTCGCCGCCTAAGACCTTGGGACCTTATCGATATCGTGCAAGACTGCACTTCTATAGATAGTATGCGCTTGGCTAAGAAGCTCATAACATTGCCAACCGGAAGTATAACGGACCAACACACAAAACTGTGTGTATCCATGAACGTTTATAGTCAGGCTAATACAGTTCAGTGAGGATTACTCATAAACGCGGATGGCAAAAAAACCCAAAACACCCCAATATCAAGGACCTGAGTGACGTCATCTTCGAACTATCTATTCCAGAGCAATACGCAAGAGATATATCATGGAGTCGCCAAAACCACTTGGATTCTTATTGATGATATCCACCAGTCAAAAAACAAAAAAAGTGCTACACACAAAACTATGTGTAACCTTAAATGTTTCTAGTCTAGTTGATATCATTTAATCTTTCACAGTGTTAATAATATACTCCAATAGGAATTGGATTCAGTAGTCTGATGTCACGCCGCCCGGCAACGGCGGCCATCTTGGTTCTAAACAAAGAAAATAATTACTTTTTATTCTTCATGCTGGCTAAAACTGTTCATATGCCTTGTGATCAGAATGTGTAAAAGTCAAAACATGATCAGATTTATGCGTTTTTTTGCCTCTGGATACGCTTTTATGCTCGCCGGAGAAATATTTCATACGAGCGTCCGCCATTTTCCGATAGTTTAGATCCAGTGTTACTAAGTTACCATGCGTCATTAGGAAGGAAGTGACTGTTGAATATTGGTATGTCACATGCCCAATAACAGATTAAAAATCCAATAGGAATAAGGAACAAATAACACAATGGTTTGCATTAAATAGACAAAACACGACACGTCCGTCCAGCCTTCTTGACAGTCGAACGTGAACTGACAGTCACAACGCAATTCTTCATTTGGAACTCAATTGGATTCAGTAGTCTGATGTCACGCCGCCCGGCAACGGCGGCCATCTTGGTTCTAAACAAAGAAAATAATTACTTTTTATTCTTCATGCTGGCTAAAACTGTTCATATGCCTTGTGATCAGAATGTGTAAAAGTCAAAACATGATCAAATTTATGTGTCTTTTTCCCTCTGGATACGCTTTATGCTGGCCGGAGAAATATTTCATACGGCGTCCGCCATTGTTCCGATAGTTTAGAGCCAGTGTTGCTAAGTTACCATGCGTCATTAGGAAGGAAGTGACATTGCGACTGTTGAAGAGTATTCGGATTTGGTGTACGAGGTTGAGTGAGAAATTATCATTAAAATGGCTGCCTAAAAACAATAATCAATAACAAAGAGCTGAGTGAGGTCAATATCTTTCCGTCTATAGATAGTGTGAGCTTTCTTGGCTAAGAAACTCATAACATTGCCAACCGGAAGTATAATGGACCAACACACAAAACTATGTGTAACCGTGAACTTTTAGTCTGGTTAATACAGTTTAGTGAGAATTACTCGTGAACGCGGATGGCACCCCCCCCCCCAAAAAAAAAAAAAAAAACAAAAACAAAAACAAAAAAAACCCAAACAAACAAACAAAACAAACAAAAAAAAACAAAAAAAAAAAACAATAACAAAGACCTGAATGGCCATAGTCAGCAATCAACGACCATTTACATCTTTTAATGAGAGCGATCTATATTCATGTTTTCGTCCAACCAGGTCATCAATCACATGATTTGTTGCTGTCCAACGATTGGACATTTCTTTACAAATGTAAACATGCTGCTTTGTTTACAAATGTTATAAACATACCCATGTGTCAAGCTGAATCAAATGACCAATCGTGGTGTTCGATATTTAAAAAGCTGTGAACACGTTTCACTAAATGGTTCATTTTGAGCACATTTTGCAATGTGACCAATGACCTCGAGCACATAATATAGATCATGCCCATTGGACGTTCCCAATCTTGGTTTTGTTGAATTGAAATCTTGGATGGAACTGAACAGGCTAAAACTTAACGATAGTAAGACTGAAATGTGAATCAAACGTTTTAGAAAATGTGACCCATCGTCTCAAAACGGAATTATGTCGGAACGAACCAGATGCTTAAAATCTGAATTAAATGTTAAACTGGTCAAAAATTTAAATTGTTAGCATTAGCACCCTGAAATATGGTGTTCATTCTCCTCAATAAAACATACAAACTCAACACAAGTCTGATATATCTGGCTATAAATTCAATTTTCAACAGCTTAACCATCCCGACTTAATACCGTTTTGAGGCGCAGGGTCACAAATAGTGTCATGTAATTGAAACTGCTGAGGTTGTTCGAAATTTGGGCGTATTTATTGATTCAGATTTGTCTTTTACCAGCCATGTAAATCATATCGTTAGGTATGTACATGGAAAAGAGAAGAATAAGTGGTGTTAGACATCTCATTACAAGAGACATCTCTGCCTTGTTAGTTAATTCTCTAATACTGTCAAATCTAGATTTTTGCAATTCTCTCCTCTCTTCTATAAATAAAGACAAAATAAAATCCCTTCAGGTAGCCCAAAACGATGCTGCCAGGCTTATTTGTGACCCTTCGCCTCAAAACGGTATTAAGTCGGGTTGGTTAATATGTTGAAAATTGAATTTATAGCCAGAAATATCAGACTTGTGTTGAGTTTGTATGTTTTATTGAGGAGAATTGATACCATATTTTAGGGTGCTAATGCCAACAATTTTATATTTTTTTACCAGTTTAACATTTAATTTCGATTTTAAGCATCTGGTTCGTTCCGACATAATACCGTTTTGAGACGATGGGTCACATTTATAGAAAGAGGAGAAATCAATCTGCATCGGGTTTGCTAAGAGAACTCCACTGGCTTCCGGTAGAGAAACGTACAGAATATAAAACCTGTACTATTGTTTCAAATCACTGCACTCTGGTTGTCCTCGATACGATAATGACATGCTTAAATACTACGTCCCATCCAGAAATCTGAGATCAAAGTCCGATAATCACATACTTGTGAAGTCAAAAATCACTCGCAAAATTGGCGATCATGCGTTTGAATATTCGGCACCCCTTACCTGGAACTCCCTTCTAAGCTATATCAGTGACACTACGGATGCAGATTTCCTTTAAAACATCTTAAAACGTTTCTTTTTTAATATGTAGCACTGTAGAATTAATTGCTTTGTTTCATATTGCATGTTTTAGTGGTTGCATGTTTGAGTGGTTGTATGATCGAGTGAGAGTAGTCCCCGTACTGTTAAGCGCTTTGAGCTTGTTGATATATATATATATATATATATATATATATATATATATATATATATATATAAGGGGTTATGCGCTATATAAAAAACATATTATTATTATTATTATTATTATTATTATTATTATTATTATTATTATTATTATTATTATTATTATTATTATTATTATTATTATTATCTTCTGGTGTCAGAGTGATGGTATCGTATCTTATTTCCCATGGTATAGTATCTTATTTCCCACGGTATCGTATCTTATTTCCCATGGTATCGTATCTTATTTCCCATGGTATCGTATCTTATTTCCAACGGTATCGTATCTTATTTCCCATAGTATCGTATCTTCGGTGTGTCTTTTTTACGAAACCCGCCGAAACCCGCCGAAACCCGCCGAAACCCGCCGAAACCCGATGAAACCCGACGAATCCCGACAAAGTTATGGGAAGTAGGTGGCTGTGGGGAGTGAACCTAGAACTCAGGGAAGTGTACACCATTGGGGAGTGAACCTGGGACTGGGTTTCGGCGGGTTTCGTAAAAAAGAACCAGTGCTTTTTTACGAAACCCGCCGAAACCCGCCGAAACCCGGCAAAACCCGACAATATACAGCAAAGTTATGGGAAGTAGACAACTGTGGGGAGTGAACCCGAGACTCAGGGAAGTGTACACCAGTCGGGAGTGAACCTGAGACTAAGTTTATCGGCCGGTTTCGGCGGGTTTCGTAAAAAAGAATTAGTGCTTTATTACGAAACCCGCCGAAACCCGCCGAAACCCGACAATATCCGGCAAAGTTATGGGAGTTTGGCAACAGTGGGGGTGATCCTGGGAGTCAGGGAATTGCACACCAGTGGGGAGTTAACCTGGGACTGTGTAAAAAGGATATCAGTGGGAAATAAACCTGGGACTAAAGGGACATGGATACCATTGAAAGTTGAAGCCGGATATGGGAATTGAGTACCAGAGGAGAATGAACCTGACACTATAGAAGGTGGGCGCCAGTGGGGAGTGAACCTGGGATTCAGGGAATTGCACACCAGTGGGGAGTTAACCTGGGATTGTGTAAAAAGGATATCAGTGGGAAATAAACCTGGGACTAAAGGGAGATGGATACCATTGAAAGTTGAAGCCGGATATGGGAGTTGAGTACCAGAGGAGAATGAACCTGACACTATAGAAGGTGGGCGCCAGTGGGGAGTGAACCTGGGATTCAGGGAATTGCACACCAATTGGGAGTTAACCTTGGACTGTGGGAGATGGATAACTGTGGGTATCCGAGCCGAACTATAGGAGTTGGGTGCCAGAGGAGAATGAACCTGACACTATAGAAGGTGGGCGCCAGTGGGGAGTGAACCTGGGATTCAGGGAATTGCACACCAGTGGGGATTTAACCTGGGAATATGTAAAAAGGATATCAGTGGAAAATAAACCTGGTACTAAAGGGAGATGGATACCATTAAAATTTGAAGCTTGGTATGAGAGTTTGGTACCAGAGGAGAATGAACCTGACACTAAAGGAGGTGGGCGCCAGTGGGGAGTGAACCTGGGACTATGTAAAAAGGATATCAGTGGGAAATAAACCTGGGACTAAAGGGAGATGAATACCATTGAAAGTTGAAGCCGGATATGAGAGTTTGGTACCAGAGGAGAATGAACCTGACACTATAGGAGGTGGGCGCCAGTGGGGAGTGAACCTGGGACTATGTAAAAAGGATATGAGTGGGAAATAAACCTGGGACTAAAGGGAGAAGGATACCATTGAAAGTTGAAGCCGGATATGGGAGTTGAGTACCAGAGGAGAATGAACCTGACACTATAGGAGATGGGCGCCAGTGTGGAGTGAACCTGGGACTCAGGGAAGTGCACACCAATTTGGAGTTAACCTGGGACTGTGGGAGATGGATAACTGTGGGTATCCGAGCCGAACTATAGGAGTTGGCTACCAGAGGAGAATAAACCTGACACTATAAAAGGTGGGCGCCAGTGGGGAGTGAACCTGGGAGTCAGGGAATTGCACACCAGTGGGGAGTTAACCTGTGAATATCTAAAAAAGAATATCCGTGGGAAATAAATCCGGCTTCAACTCCCAATGGTATCCATCTCCCTTTAGTCCCAGATTTATTTCCTACTGATATCCTTTATACATATTCCCAGGTTAACTCCCCACTGGTGTGCAATTCCCTGACTCCCAGGTTCACTCCCCACTGGCGCCCACCTTTTATAGTGTCAGGTTTATTCTCCTCTGGTAGCCAACTCCTATAGTTCGGCTCGGATACCCACAGTTATCCATCTCCCACAGTCCCAGGTTAACTCCAAATTGGTGTGCACTTCCCTGAGTCCCAGGTTCACTCCACACTGGCGCCCATCTCCTATAGTGTCAGGTTCATTCTCCTCTGGTACTCAACTCCCATATCCAGCTTCAACTTTCAATGGTATCCTTCTCCCTTTAGTCCCAGGTTTATTTCCCACTCATATCCTTTTTACATAGTCCCAGGTTCACTCCCCACTGGCGCCCACCTCCTATAGTGTCAGGTTCATTCTCCTCTGGTACCAAACTCTCATATCCAGCTTCAACTTTCAATGGTATTCATCTCCCTTTAGTCCCAGGTTTATTTCCCACTGATATCCTTTTTACATAGTCCCAGGTTCACTCCCCACTGGCGCCCACCTCCTATAGTGTCAGGTTCATTCTCCTCTGGTACCAAACTCTCATATCCGGCTTCAACTTTCAATGGTATTCATCTCCCTTTAGTCCCAGGTTTATTTCCCACTCATATCCTTTTTACATAGTCCCAGGTTCACTCCCCACTGGCGCCCACCTCCTATAGTGTCAGGTTTCTCTCTCCTCTGGTACCCAACTACCAAATCCGGCTTTAACTCCCAATGGTATCCACCTCCCTTTAGTCCCAGATTTATTTCCTACTGATATCCTTTTTACATAGTCCCAGGTTCACTCCCCACTGGCGCCCACCTCCTATAGTGTCAGGTTCATTCTCCTCTGGTACCAAACTCTCATATCCGGCTTCAACTTTCAATGGTATTCATCTCCCTTTAGTCCCAGGTTTATTTCCCACTCATATCCTTTTTACATAGTCCCAGGTTCACTCCCACTGGCGCCCACCTCCTATAGTGTCAGGTTCATTCTCCTCTGGTACCAAACTCTCATATCCGGCTTCAACTTTCAATGGTATTCATCTCCCTTTAGTCCCAGGTTTATTTCCCACTGATATCCTTTTTACATAGTCCCAGGTTCACTCCCCACTGGCGCCCACCTCCTTTAGTGTCAGGTTCATTCTCCTCTGGTACCAAACTCTCATACCAAGCTTCAAATTTTAATGGTATCCATCTCCCTTTAGTACCAGGTTTATTTTCCACTGATATCCTTTTTACATATTCCCAGGTTAAATCCCCACTGGTGTGCAATTCCCTGAATCCCAGGTTCACTCCCCACTGGCGCCCACCTTCTATAGTGTCAGGTTCATTCTCCTCTGGCACCCAACTCCTATAGTTCGGCTCGGATACCCACAGTTATCCATCTCCCACAGTCCAAGGTTAACTCCCAATTGGTGTGCAATTCCCTGAATCCCAGGTTCACTCCCCACTGGCGCCCACCTTCTATAGTGTCAGGTTCATTCTCCTCTGGTACTCAACTCCCATATCCGGCTTCAACTTTCAATGGTATCCATCTCCCTTTAGTCCCAGGTTTATTTCCCACTGATATCCTTTTTACACAATCCCAGGTTAACTCCCCACTGGTGTGCAATTCCCTGAATCCCAGGTTCACTCCCCACTGGCGCCCACCTTCTATAGTGTCAGGTTCATTCTCCTCTGGTACTCAATTCCCATATCCGGCTTCAACTTTCAATGGTATCCATGTCCCTTTAGTCCCAGGTTTATTTCCCACTGATATCCTTTTTACACAGTCCCAGGTTAACTCCCCACTGGTGTGCAATTCCCTGACTCCCAGGATCACCCCCCACTGTTGCCAAACTCCCATAACTTTGCCGGATATTGTCGGGTTTCGGCGGGTTTCGGCGGGTTTCGTAATAAAGCACTAATTCTTTTTTACGAAACCCGCCGAAACCGGCCGATAAACTTAGTCTCAGGTTCACTCCGAGACTCAGGGAACTGTACACCAGTCGGGAGTACCGACTGGTGTACACTTCCCTGAGTCTCGGGTTCACTCCCCACAGTTGTCTACTTCCCATAACTTTGCTGTATATTGTCGGGTTTCGCCGGGTTTCGGCGGGTTTCGGTGGGTTTCGTAAAAAAGCACTGGTTCTTTTTTACGAAACCCGCCGAAACCCAGTCCCAGGTTCACTCCCCAATGGTGTACACTTCCCTGAGTTCTAGGTTCACTCCCCACAGCCACCTACTTCCCATAACTTTGTCGGGATTCGTCGGGTTTCATCGGGTTTCGGCGGGTTTCGGCGGGTTTCGGCGGGTTTCGGCGGGTTTCGGCGGGTTTCGTAAAAAAGACACACCCTCGTATCTTAAGTCCCATGGTATCGTATCTTATTTCCCGTGGTATCGTATCTTATTTACCATGGTATCGTATCTTATTTCCCATGGTATCGTATCTTATTTCCCATGGTATCGTATCTTATTTCCCAGTCTGAATGTATCTATGCTGGTCGTCAATGAAGATCATCCATCCTCGCTCTTTTATATCCCATAATCCTTCGAATCTCTCTCTCTCTCTCTCTCTCTCTCTCTCTCTCTCTATATATATATATATATATATATATATATATATATATATATATATATATATATATATATATACTGCTACTAAAATAGTTACACCACCTTATAAATCAAAATGTAACAATCTCAGTATTAGTCCACCGAAGGAATGGTTACATAATATACACGTCCAAGGAGTTTGAAACCGGAGAAGAATGTGTGACTTCACGACTTTTCTTCCCAATAATCCCCACAAAATAACAATTTGTAACCCCTCGTCTCAAAACGGTATTATGTCGGGATGAACCAGATGCTAAAAAGTCAAATTATAGTTAAACTGGTTAAAAGTATGAAACGTTGATATTTAGCACAGTAAAATATGATATTCCTTCTCCTCTATAAAGCAAATAAACTCAACTTAAGCATGATATTTCCTGCTACAAATCCCAATTTCAGCATCTTAATCATTCCGACTTCATACCGTTTTGAGACGAGGGGTCACATTTGAGACGATGAGCGTCACAGATATGATTTCTAAAAATGCCACAAATTAAAACTCACAATAGGGAATGAGATTAGCGGAAGAGTAGCGTCCCTTGATTGGACGACACATTACAGAGAGAACGTCAATTTGGTTTGAAGCGTCTCAAGCCGCTGTCACCGGAAGCGAGGACGAGAGACGCATGCGTACAACCAACATGACGTTCTCTCTCTAATAGCTTTTCCGCCGGTGACGTCACAGACTATGAGTGACGTCCAATCAAGGGACGCTACTCTTCCGCTAATCTCATTCCCTATTCCTGTCATTTTAAAAAATAAATTCAGTTTTTGACATCTGATTCAGCCCGATGCAATAAAGTTAGTGGCTGTGGGGTTGCGTTATAGTGAACTAATGAGAAGGAAATTAAGGGGAAAAGATAAGCGTTCGTTATTTCGACCATTTCCTTTTAAGTGTTTTCGTTTTAAGCGTGTTCTGTTGTACTATAGAAAACTTGAACATTTCTATGGTACAATATCCACTAAACGTGCTCAAAGTGTTCATGCCCAACAGCAAATCTTGACATGCTGGACGAGACATGATGCATGTTGGGTGATATTAAAATTCTTTTCGGATAGAGACAACGCTTATAGGTATTCATTTTACACTCGAGTATCGTGAGAAAATGTGACCCATCGTCTCAAAACGGTATTATATCGGAACGAACCAGATGCTTAAAATCTGAATTAAATGTCAAACTGTTCAAAAATATAAATTGTTGGCATCAACACCCTAAAATAGGGTATCCATTCTCCTCAATAAAATATACAAACTCAACACAATTCTGATATTTCTGGCTATAAATTCAATTTTCAACATATTAACCAACCCGACTTAATACCGTTTTGAGGCGAAGGGTCACAAATGTGAGTAATAAGCCATTATCTAAAGAGCTCAACCATGCGCCACTCAGAGCGGATAAACTCCAACCCACGACCGTCTGATCCGAAGGCGAGGGCCATACCACTAGACCACATTGCAGCACGTACCATAAATGTGACCCCTCGTCTCAAAACGGTATTAATTCGGGATGATTAAGATGCTGAAAATGGAATTTGTAGCCAGAATTATCATGCTTAAGCTGAGTTTATTTGCTTTATAGAGGAGAAGGAATATCATATTTTTTTTAAAATTCAGCTTTATATAGCGCAATATCCACAATGTGCTCAAAGCACTTTACAAGGGGTCCCTGGTCAACAGCAACATTTAACATGTAGGACAGGACATGACGCCTGTTAGGCGATATTACAATTTTTCCGACAAAGACAACGCTGTTAACGGCCAGGTACTCATTTTACACCTGAGTGCGGTGAGAGAATATGAGTAAAGAGCCTTTTCCAAGGACTCAACTATGCGCCGAGCGCGAGGCTCGAACCCAGGACCTTTCGATCCGAAAGCGAGTGTCGTACCACTAGACCACATAGCCGCACATATCTTAGAGTGATAAATACCAACGTTTTATACATGTAACCAATTTAACCTTCATTTGACTTTTTAGCATCTGGTCCATCCCGACATAATACCGTTTTGGGACGAGCGATCACAAATTCTTTCATTTTTTTTTTTTAACCTTCAGACGCCGCCCAGCAATCATTTCCTGGAGTGATTGTAAAACAGCCTGGCGGGGAAGAGTCCAAAGCAGTAGCGGATAAGGCTGCTATCCAAGAGGACGCCGAAGCACGAGTGGAAAAGTTCAACCCACGCATCATAGAGTCGATCGAGAAAGAATTGCCGCGGGGAGTCCAAAGCGTCAGTAGTGACTAATTAATTTTGAGGGAAATACAAACCCGATGGAAGACATTTTGGGTGATTAAAAAGTTTGAATAAAAATGAACATACCGGCATGTGATAATAAAATTCTTTTCGGACAGATACAACGCTTATAGGTATTATTCATTTTACACCTCGAGTATCGTGAGAAAATGTGACCCATCGTCTCAAAACGGTATTATGTCGGAACGAGCCAGATGCTTCAAATCGGAATTAAATGTTAAAACTGGTCAAAAATTTAAATTGTTGGCATTAGCACTTTAAAATATGGTATCCATTGTCCTCAATAAAACATACAAACTCAACACAAGTCTGATATTTCTGGCTATAAATGCAATGCTCAACACATTAACCAACCCGACTTAATACCGTTTTGAGGCGAAGGGTCACAAATGTGAGTAATACGCCATTTCTTAAAGAGCTCAACCATGCGCCACTCAGAGCGGATAAACTCCAACCCATAACCGTCTGATCCGAAGGCGATGGCCATACCACTAGACCACATTGCAGCACGTACCATAAATTCTTCTCAATTTTTTTTTTTACCTTCAGGCACCAAGGAAGAGTCCACGACATTGGAGAAAGTAATTTCTAACCAAGAGGAACTCAAAGCCAGACTGGAAAAGTACAATCCCCGCATCATAGAGTCGATCGAGAAAGAATTGCCGCGGGGAGTCCAAAGCGTCAGTATTGACTAATTCATTTTGAGGGAAATACTAACCCGATGGAAGAAATTTTGGATTATTAAAAAGTTTGAATAAAAATGAACATACCAGCACAAATGTGACCCTTCGCCTCAAAACGGTATTAACTCACTCAACCCTAACACCGACTATATCTGTAGTATACCCGGGGTTACTTTTACCCCATGCCTATTTATTACATTTATCTGAGACAAATTATAGACGTAGTATCAAAGCTAATGTTCTTAATTTTTGCATGTTAATGGTAGTTGAATAAAACTATCTATGTACATGCTCATTTTTAATACATTTTTTCTAATTTTGAAAAGTAGCAAAAAATCTCTAGGGTTGAGTGAAAATTTAATTTATAACCAGAAATATCAGACTTGTGTTGAGTTTGTATGTTTTTTTTGTGGAGAATGAATACCATATTTTAGGGTGCTTAAGCCAACAGTTTATATTTTTGACCAGTTTAACATTTAATTTGGTTTTTAAGCATCTGGTTCGTTCCGACATAATACCGTTTTGAGACGATGGGTCACAAATTTTTCTTTGTTTTTTTTTTAAAAAGAAAATTATTTAACACGAAATGTTTCGGGCTGAAAATTCTTCTCCAGTCAACTATAAGGGCTATGAGTTTGTCTCAAATTCTGCCTCTCAGTGAACACTTTCCAGAGGACAATATAGGTACACATGTAAACACAATTTTGTTTCGGGCTCCATAGTTTCTACGAGTGAAAAAAAACAACAACAACTCACAAAAGCACACAATTGGATTCAGTAGTCTGATGTCACGCCGCCCGTCAACGGCGGCCATCTTGGATCTAAACAAAGAAAATCATTACTTTTTATTCTTTATGCTGGCGAGAACTTTTCATATGCCTAGTGATCAGAATGTGTAAAAGTCAAAACATGATCAAATTTATGGGTTTTTTCCCTCTGGATACGCTTTTATGCTCGCCGGGGAAATATTTCATACGGGCGTCCGCCATTGTTCCGACAGTTTAGAGCCAGTGTTACTAAGTTACAATGCGTCATTAGGAAGGAAGTGACGTTACGACTGTTGAAGAGTATTCATAAAAAGAACAAACCACAATACAAGACTTATGGCCCGTGTCGTCGTACAGACTTTTCGTCCATGGTCTGACGGATTTCCACAAATTGTGGATAATGGACCAAAATTCATGAAAATTGGGCGTGTAATCGAGGAATAGGCTTCAACAGTCGTGACGTCACTTCCTTCGTAATGACGCATAGTAACTTAGTAACTGGTTCTAATCTATCGCAACAATGGCGGACGCCCTTAATGAATACTTCTCCGACGAGTATAAAAATGTATGCAGAGGGAGAAAAACATTATAAATCTGATCATGTTTTGACTTTTATACATTCTGATCACATGACATGTGAAAAAGTTCTAGCCAGCATGAAGAACAAAAAGTACCGATTTTCTTTGTTTAGAACCAAGCTGCTGGTTGCTGGGTGGACGTGACATCAGACGATTGAATCCTATTTTAATCGGATGTCCGCCCAAACTCCTGATATCACGAGCCGTCTGATATTTTCTTGTCTTCGTGTTGACGGATCTTCGTGGGTGATTAGTTTTCACTGAAGTCTCTCTTACTTCAAACTATTCTCTATTGAGTGAGTTAAGTTCACTCATTTATTTGTGTTCACGTGATTGTGTGGTATGTGTGTGATGGTGATGCCATGGTGGTGATGTGTGTGTGTGTGTGTGTGCGTGTGTGTGTTGTCCCAGGTCCGACGAGAAGCAATGGGAAGCGATATTATATAACCATTCCATGTGCTCGAGGTCATTGTCACATTGGGAATATGTGCTCAAGTGACGCACATAGTGAAAAGTGTTCACCGTTTTTGAAATATCCAAACATCACGTAGGTCATTTTGTACAGCTTGACACATGTGTAAGTTTACACTTCCAAAAAACAAAGCAGCGTGTTTACATTAATGAAGAAATATCCAATCGTTGGACATCAACACATCATGTGGTTGATGACTTGGTTGGAAGAAAACATGAATATAGATCGCTCCCATTAGCCATTTTGCTCAGCGTGACTCATGGGTATGTTTACAACTTTCATAAACACAGCAGAGTGTTTACATTAAATTGAGAGATGCCCAATCGTTGTACAGTAACAAATCATGTGATCGATGACTAGTTTGGACTAAAACATGAATATAGATCGCTCCCATTAACTGTACGTCTAAACGGAACTTCTTTCTTCGATATAATAATATGAGCCACTTCCGCCGCGGATAACTGATGCTCCTCGGACCGTGTACCAAAAGGCTGAACGCCCAAATGGGCCATTAGATTCCAGTCTTGTGTGGAGAGGCCTGTGTAATTATTATTCATCCGCAAGGCAAGGGACTGAATTTCGTTGTAAATTAATATGTTCACTCAATAGATAGTATGCCCTTGGCTAATAAGCTCACGACATTGCCATCCGGAAGTATATTGGACCAACACACAAAATGATGTGTTTCTTGAACGTTTATAGTCTAGTTAATACAGTTTAGTGACAATTACTCATAAACGCGGATAGCAAAAAGCAATAACAAAGACCCGAGTGACGTCAATTTCATACTATCTATTAAAACAATACACTGTGTTTGGTGTTGTTGTTGGCTGAGGAAAGGTTTTGAGCCCAAATCATTTCTTTCTTTCTTTTTAAGACTGTTCTATTTCTATTCATTTTTGTCAAATGCTTTTCTGAAATCGCATGCCTCATTTCGAATGAAGCCAATAAAATGAAATAGCATATCGATGTTGTGTTGTTTTGATGTTTCTGTAATTAGTAATTAGGCTTATCAATAAAATATTTCGACCAGCTTAACTGAAAAAAAAGAGTCGTTGAATGTTTTCATTAAAAAATTTAAATAAATAAATAAAGTAAATATGACTCAAGCAGACCTGTCGTCTATTACGAAATAATTGGATTCAGTAGTCTGATGTCACGCCGCCCGGCAACGTCGGCCATCTTGGTTCTAAACAAAGAAAATCATTACTTTTTATTCTTCATGCTGGCTAGAACTTTTCATATGCCTTGTGATCAGAATGTGTAAAAGTCAAAACATGATCAATTATGTTTTTTTTTCCTCTGGATACGCTTTTATGCTCGTCGGAGAAATATTTCATCAGGGCGTCCGCCATTGTTCAGATAGTTTAGAGCCAGTGTTACTAAGTTACCATGCGTCATTAGGAAGGAAGTGACGTTACGACTGTTGAAGAGTATTGTAGACTTATGGAATTTTGTCTCCAATTTCATGAAGTGATGCCAGACTAGAGAAATTGAGGGATTTTGAAGTGTCATTTACTCTTTGTGTGGGTAAATAGGCTTCAACAGTCGTGACGTCATTTCCCTCGTAATGACGCATAGTAACTTAGTAACTGGTTCTTAACTATCGGAACAATGGCGGACGCCCTGATGAAATACTTCTCCGACGAGATTAAAACTGTATCCAGAGGAGAGAAACATTATAAATTTGATCATGTTTTGACTTTTATACATTCTGATCACATGACATGACGTGAAAAAGTTCTATCCAGCATGAAGAATAAAAAGTACCGATTTTCTTTGTTTGGAACCAAGTTGATGGTTGCTGGGCGGACGTGACATCAGACTATTGAATCCTATTGTTGATTATCACAGTTGACTATTCTAGTCACCATTATTTTTATCCTAAAAATTATAAATTTTTTATTTCTTTCGAAGAACTGGTCGAGGTCTGGATCGAGTCGATTCACGAAGTATGGTCCTTGGAAAAGCTCTATCACATTCTCACCGAATGTAAAATGAACGGACTTAACAGCTACCAAAATGTGTATATCGCATGAACGTCGTATGGTCCTAGGTTAAATCAGTTCAGTTTTAAGCATTACACATAAGCGGAATGCGCAATAAACCAATTCAAAATTAGTGACTGTACATCTTCAAGAACTATTTCATCGAAGCAAAATATAAGCTACTTTAACATTGTTGTAATGGGACAATATTTTTCGTCATTTACTTTTTAGATTTTCATCACAACAGTGGGGCCATTATAAGTAATTTGGTTATACGACCTGAAAATAAGTACACGTCGAATTCATCGTTTCAAAACGGTATTATTTCAGTGGTGGTGGTGGTGGTTGGGGGGGGGGGGGTTCAATACCAGGCTAAACAATAAATTTCTAGTCAATAATATAAGAATGGGGGAGGGGGAGGTCTCGATAGCTCAGTTGGTAGAGCACTCGCTTCAGACACAAAGTGACCAAGATCGATCCCGGGAGCAGTCGAGATTTTGTTCTCCTGAGCCCTCTGTCCACCCAGCAGTGAATGGGTAGCTGGGTCTGTTAGATCAGGCGGAAAGTACTTTTGCGATTGACTATCGTCCTATCCAAAGGATAGCAAGCAATTTCTATTGTCGCTTCACGCTATAGAAACCGGGATAAACTCCGGCTCCGTGAGCTATAAGTTTAAGCTCTTGAAGACGTCCTAATTGCATTTTGACATTTGTGACCCGTCGCCCCCAAACGGTATTATGTCGGAACGAACCAGATGCTTAAAATCTGCATTAAATGTTATACTGATCAAAAATATAAATTGTCGGCACCCTAAACTATTGTTTACATTCTCCTCAATAAAACATACAAACTCAACACAAGTCTGATATTTCTGGCTATAAATTCAATTTTCAACATCTTAACCAACCCGACTTAATACCGTTTTGAGGCGAAAGGTCACATTTTCGAAATAACAATGGACTTTTCAAATGTCTTGGACATCGTCGAAAGAGATCCCTGTTCAGAAAGAGAAAAAAAATCTCGACTTCACTCACCGGAGATCGACCCCGAACCCTTTGTGGTTATAGCGAGTGCTCTATCAACTGAGCTATCGGAACCCCCAGGAAAACAAAAAAAATGAATCCATGTTTTTATGCTGTGCGCCTGTGTGGTCTTGTGGTAAGACACTCGCTTTCGGTTTTGAAGGTTCTGGGTTCGAGCCTCGATCGGCGCATAGTTGAGTCCGTGGAAAAGGCTCTTTACTCACATTATCTCACCGTGCTCGTGTGTAAATTGAGTACCTGGCCGTTAACAGCGTTGTCTTTGTCCGAAAAAATTGTAATCTCGCCTAACAGGCGTTGTCATGTAATGTCCTAAATGTTAAATGTTGCTGTTGGACAGGGACCCCTTGTAAAGCGCTTTGAGCACGTTTAGTGGAAATTGTGCTATATAAAAAATCTCATTTAAAAAAATCAATTGTTAGCTTCTAAACCACCCAAATAATACCGATTTGGGGCGGTGGGTAACTAATAATAGATTCGGATCCTGGAGTGACTGTAAAACAATCTGACAAGGTAAAACTGTTCAAGGCTATCACAATATTTTTGGATTCTTCTTCTTCTTCAAGTTCCAAGTCTGTGCCAGACATCGGTGATAATGGTACGCCATTCATCTCTCCGATCAGATAACCTTAAAAAACTAATATTACTCTTCTCTTTCTTTGTCACCCAGCTGTTCAAACTATTCGAATACGTTTTTCTTGGTAAAACGTACATCTTTTTACCTTCTATCTTTCCTGTGAGAGCAAGATGTTCAATACATTTATCTATTTAGGTGCCTTAGGATAACAGCCTGGAATTAATTATGTTTCCAGAAGGGAATCGTTTCGTCAATAAAGGCCTCGAATCTCACAAAGCGTGAGGCACCATACTGTGATCCTATCGCTGCTTCATCAATGGAAATCAAACTTCAACCCGATTCCCACGGTAATTAAAAAATTCCAAGCCGTCCTGGGCAAGAAAACGAAGATACTGGTGGAGCTGGGATGGTTCCGAGAAAAGCTATCGTAGTCCCGTCCCAGTGGATCACTTATATCAAATACTTCGTTGCGACTCTATTCCTGGACTCTTGTTAAACAGCCGGACGAAGTAAGAGTTTCTGAAGGTTATCACAGCTCCTGGATCAATAAACCTGATGTTTTGGTGGTTGACCTATCCCAGCAGGGAATCGCTTGGCCAAAGGACGCAACAAATTCAAAAAGCGTGAGGCACCAAACCATGATCCCATCGCTGCTTCAGCAATAGAAATTAAACTTCTACCCGCCTGCCACAGTAAGGAAAATTCTAAGTCATCTTCGGCAAGGAACCGAGGATTCTGCTGGAGCTGGGATGGTTCCGCGAAAAGCTACCGTAGTCCCGTCCCAGTGGATCATTTATAGCAAATACTTCTTTGAGTCTCTATTCCTGGACTCTTGTTAAACAGCCTGACGAAGTAAGAATTTAAACCTGATGTTTTGGTGGTTGACCTATCCCAGCAGGGAATCGCTTGGCCAAAGCACGCAACAAATTCAAAAAGCGTGAGGCACCAAACCATGATCCCCTCGCTGCTTCAGCAATAGAAATAATAATTTTAAAAAATAAATAAAATTCCCTTTATTCATCCCCAAGGGGAAATTTGTCTTTAGGGTCTATCCATAGGGAAGACTGGAATAACCCAGGCGTCAGCAGCAGTACAGCGCCGCAAATTGAGCTAAGGCGTGGTGACTTGCTTAAAGCCACATAATGAGGCGGGTAGTCGAACTCGGTGCCTTTTGGGTACGAAGCAAAAACGGTACCGCTGAGCCACGCTGCCCCCAACCCTTCTACCCGCCTGCCACAGTAATGAAAATTCTTAGCCATCCTGGGCAAGGAACCGAGGATACTGCTGGAGCTGGGATGATTCCGAGAAAAGCTACCGTAGTCCCGTCCCAGTGGATCATTTATAGCAAATACTTCTTTGAGTCTCTATTCCTGGACTCTTGTTAAACAGCCGGACGAAGTAAGAGTTTCTGAAGGTTATCACAGCTCCTGGATCAATAAACCTGATGTTTTGGTGGTTGACCTATCCCAGCAGGGAATCGCTTGGCCAAAGGGCGCAACAAATTCAAAAAGCGTGAGGCACCAAACCATGATCCCATCGCTGCTTCAGCAATAGAAATTAAACTTCTACCCGCCTGCCACAGTAAGGAAAATTCTAAGTCATCTTCGGCAAGGAACCGAGGATTCTGCTGGAGCTGGGATGATTCCGCGAAAAGCTACAGTAGTCCCGTCCCAGTGGATCATTTATAGCAAATACTTCTTTGAGTCTCTATTCCTGGACTCTTGTTAAACAGCCTGACGAAGTAAGAATTTAAACCTGATGTTTTGGTGGTTGACCTATCCCAGCAGGGAATCGCTTGGCCAAAGCACGCAACAAATTCAAAAAGCGTGAGGCACCAAACCATGATCCCATCGCTGCTTCAGCAATAGAAATAATAATTTTAAAAAATAAATAAAATTCCCTTTATTCATCCCCAAGGGGAAATTTGTCTTTAGGGTCTATCCATAGGAAGATTGGAATAACCCAGGCGTCAGCAGCAGTACAGCGCCGCAAATTGAGCTAAGGCGAGGTGACTTGCTTAAGGCCACACAATGAGGTGGGTAGTCGAACTCGGTGCCTTTTGGGTACGAAGCAAAAACGGTACCGCTGAGCCACGCTGCCCCCAACCCTTCTACCCGCCTGCCACAGTAATGAAAATTCTAAGCCATCCTGGGCAAGGAACCGAGGATACTGCTGGAGCTGGGATGATTCCGAGAAAAGCTACCGTAGTCCCGTCCCAGTGGATCATTTATAGCAAATACTTCTTTGAGTCTCTATTCCTGGACTCTTGTTGAACAGCCGGACGAAATAAGCATTTCTGAAGGTTATCACAGTTCCTGGATCAATAAACCTGATGTTTTGGTGGTTGACCTATCCCAGCAGGGAATCGCTTGGCCAAAGCACGCAACAAATTAAAAAAGCGTGAGGCACCAAATCATGATCCTATCGCTGCTTCAGCAATAGAAATAATAATTTTTAACCCATTGCTGGCCGGGCATAATCTGAAAAAATGTCTCTTGCTGACCATACGAGGGGAGATAACTCTTCCAAATGTCATAGTACACTTCATTAAAAAATTCATTGCAAGAATGTGAGGCATGCTAGAAAAAAAATAAAGGTTGTTTTGGAAAGAAGAATGAATGGCCTTTAATTTGATGTATTGTTTTGGACTATTGATTCATATTTTGATTTGAAAAAAAAAGTTAAAGTTGAAAAATATGTAATAATATTAAAACACATGAAATCCATTGTCAATGTCATCAAAATACGCATCCAACTCAACCTCAATCTCTGATTCAGTGTCTGAATGAGCACTATCATCATCACTATCAAATAAAAAACGTTGATCACGCCAGAGAATTGAGGAATTCAAACGCCATTCCAGCAACAAAACAAAAAAAAGGACGTTACCACAACCGATTTGGTCGACAAACTTCAAAAAATCACAGCAGACAAACGAATTGAGATAAAAACGATCGGGAAATTTCTAGTTTCACTTTCACTCTTTCTCTACTTTCGTTTTCTAAATAAAAAGAAGAGGTTCTACACACGTTTTTAGTTTACGGGTTCAAAAATGCTGGGTACCTGGCGGGCGATATCGGGCGATTTGGACTGTCTGAGTTGTTTTTTGAGCGGGCGATTACGGGCGATTTGGGCCGCAATGGGTTTAAAATTAAAATAAAATTCGCTTTATTCATGCCCAAGGGGAAATTTGTCTTTAGGGTCTATTCCAAGGGAAGACTGGAATAACCCAGGCGTCAGCAGCAGTGCAGCGCCGCAAATTGAGCTAGGGCGAGGTGACTTGCTTAAGGCCACACAATGAGGCGGGTAGTCGAACTCGGTGCCTTTTGGGTACGAAGCAAAAACGGTACCGCTGAGCCACGCTGCCCCCAACCCTTCAACCCGTCTGCCACAGTAAGGAAAATTCTAAGCCATCCTGGTCAGGGAACCGAAGATACTGATGGGACGGGTATAGGAAAAGCTATCGTAGTCCCGTTTAGATGAAATACAACATCTGCCAGTCAGATATTAAAAAAAGAGCTTTATATAGTGCAATATCCACTAAATGTGCTCAAAGCGCTTTACAAGGGGTCCCTGGTCAACAGCAACATTTAACATGGAGGACGGGACATGACGCCTGTTAGGCGATATTATAATTTTTCGGACAAAGACAACGCTGTTAACGGCCAGATACTCATTTTACACCTGAGTACGGTGAGAGAATGTGAGTAAAGAGCCTTTTCCAAGGACTCAACTATGCACCGAGCGCGAGGCTCGAACCCACGACCTTCCAATCCAAAAGCGAGTGTCATGCCACTAGACCACATAGCCGCAGATATAACGTACAAACACACAAAAGTACGTGTAACCTTGAACGTTTATACTCATAGAATAAAGTGATAACTAATCGCCTAAATGGCCGTCTAAAAACAACGACAAAGAGCTGAGTGACTTCAATTTCGTTCCTTCTATAGATAGTATGCGGATAGTCATACTATGCCTTATTTATAATGTATCAACCAATGTGTGATCCGAACGTTTAGTCGGAAGTATGAGCTTACTCATAAACGGATCAAAAAAACATGTATAAACCAGTACTCATTTAACACAGTTAGAGTGAGTTGATCACCAGAGCCTTTGTATGTGTTTGCCGATCGCGTTTGTGACGTTTCCATCAAACTGTATCGATAGATCATGCCTTGGCTAGAAGCTCAACATTCATCAAGTAAAGGACCAACACACAAAACGTGATAACTAACTTAATGGCGTAAACAGTCCGTAAATTACTCATAAACGATGGCAGAACCATCAAGCTTGAGTGCACGTCATCTTGAACTATCTATTAACCAGACTATAAAAGTTCATGGTTACAAGAGTTTGTGGGTTGTCCGTTATACTTCCGATGGGAATGTTGAAATCCTTGGCCAAGCGCATACTATCTATTGGGACCCCCGAAAAATACATCAAAGCTGTTCCAAATACAAAACGAGTGGGCGAAATAGTCGGCCCTTCATACTATGAATATCATTCTATATTTTCCCACGTGAAATAGTGGGGGAAAATGCGTGATATTGTGCAATATCACAACGATGTGATTATATGCGTGATTGAGACAAAACATACGTCTTTGAATAAACAAAAGCATTTAATATTAACAACGCCACTACCACATTATCTCATTCGTCTGTAATGTTTCATTCATCCTGTTTTGTTAATAAAGGGGGAACCCGAAACGTCCATTTGATCTGTTTTTTGTATATTAAATTGAAGCTTACATTCATTTTCACATTGTTATTTATGTCATGTAGAGTAGACATTAAAAAAAATACCTTTTTGACATTTTGGTCACCCCAACATATTACCGTTTCCAGTCGAAAGTCACAAATACACACACACACACATATACACACATACACACACATACACATACACAAATACACACACACACATATACACACATACACACACAAATACACACATATACACACATACACATATACACACATACACATACATACACATACACACACACATATAGATAGTATGCGTTTGGCTAAGAAGCTCATAACATTGCCATCCGGAAGTATAACGAACCAACACACAAAACTGTGTGTATCCATGAACGTTTATAGTCAGGTTAATACAGTTCAGTGAGCATTACTCATAAACGCGGATGGCAAAAAACAATAACAAAGACCCGAGTGACGTCATCTTCGAACTATCTATACACACAATACTAAAACAAAAGGGCCGTATTCCGATTCATGTTCTCACAGAGATACTGTATCAAAAAAGTTGAAAGTTTTATCAGATTAAAAAAGCAAAACAAGGCATTATATCTCATCACGTGACTGTAAAATGCGTCATCCAACACGATAGCACCTATGGAGGTTAACTCACTCAATCCTAGAGAATTTTGCTACCTTTCAAAATTGGAAAAAAATATATTAAAAGTGAGCATCGAGTATAAAGATAGTTTCATTCAACTATCATTAATTTGAAAAGTAGCAAAAATCTCTAGGATTGAGTGTGTTAATAGAGTTTTATGTTTGTTGTGTTCTTAGATCATTAATTGATAAGACATATTCCAAGAATCAACAAACCAACTTGTTACAGTAAAGAATATTTATTAAACAACATAACATAAGATACATCATGTGTACAGGATGACGGTTGGATACAGAATGACTCTCAACAAGGTAGTAACTAGAACAGACGCTAGTTGTGAACGATACTGCATTAGATGGACGATACAAGTTACGATATTTGAATACAATAACTTTCATTCACAACAATGTTGAAAGTTAAAATGATTATCAAAATATGACATTTTGGGTTAAGTTTAGATATAATATGTTTATCTTGAGGACTAAAAGTGACAAATGCTTAAAATGTAACATGTATTATAATGAACATGTACATAGATAGTTTTATTCAACTATCATTAACATGCAAAAACTAAAAACATTAGCTTTGATACTACGCCTATAATTTGCCTCAGAAAAATGAAATATTAATAGGCATGGGGTAAAAGTAACACTGGTAAACTTGTAGCCATCGTAAAGTTATAGCCTGACAGTGACCAAAAAATAACGTCAAATGCCAGTCTTTGGCCACAAAAGAAAACAAATCGTGAGTTGTATTCAATAGTTCAACCAATGAAATAGCTTGTTTCCTTGAGCTTTACTAACGACAACTCACTAGACGCTACACAAACCTAAAAAACGACGTAAAACTGCCAGTCCGAGAGGGTTCTAGTGTCAGGCTAGAGATAGTTCGAAGATGACCTCACTCAGGCCTTTGTTATTGTTTTTGCCATCCGCGTTTGTGGGTTGTTCTCACTAAACTGTATTAACCAGACTATAAAAGTTCATGGTTACACAGAGTTTGTGTGTTGGTCCGTTATACTTCCGGATGGCAATGTTGTGAACTCCTTGGCCAAGCGCATTCTATCTATATGTTAACGATGGCTACGGTTCTAGTGTCAGGCTATAAGTTTACGATGGCTACGGTTCTAGTGTCAGGCTATATGTTAACGATGGCTACGGTTCTAGTGTCAGGCTATACGTTAACCATGGCTACGGTTCTAGTGTCAGGTTATACGTTAACCATGGCTACGGTTCTAGTGTCAGGCTACATGTTAACGATGGCTACGGTTCTAGTGTCAGGCTATATGTTAATGATGGCTACGGTTCTAGTGTCAGGCTATACGTTAACCATGGCTACGGTTCTAGTGTCAGGCTATACGTTAACCATGGCTACGGTTCTAGTGTCAGGCTACATGTTAACGATGGCTACGGTAAACTACGGATATAGTCGATGTTAGGGTTGAGCGAGTTAACCAATCCCTTGATTCTTTGTGGAAGATGAGTTGCCAGATTGGCGTAGCTATGTGGTCTTGTGGTATAACACTCGCTTTCGGATCGTATGGTCCTGGGTTCGAATCTCGCTTTGAGCAGCGGCGCATAGTTTAATCTTTGGAAAAGGCTCATTAATCACATCCTCTCACCATAATCAAGTGTAAAATGAAATGAGTTCCAGGCAGTTAACAGCGTTGTCCCTGTCCGAAAAAAAGTAATGTAATATCGCCTAAAAGACGTCAATATTGTGCGGCTGTGTGGTCTAGTGGTATGACACTCGCTTTCGGATCGGAAGGTCCTGGGTTCGAGCCTCGCGCTCGGCGCATAGTTGAGTCCCTGGAAAAGACTCTTTACTCACATTCTCTCACCGTACTCAGGTGTAAGATGAGTACCTGGCTGTTAACAGCGTTGTCTCTGTCGGAAAAATTGTAATATCGCCTAGCAGGCGTCATGTCTCGTTCTTCATGTTACGTGTTTCTGTTGGTCAGGGACCATTCGTAAAGCGCTCTGAGCACATTTAGTGGATATTGCTCTATATATAAGCTCAATGTTTTTTTAAAAAATGACTATTACTTTGTCGTTGTAATGGCCAGAATCAATCACAAATATCTGGCATATTACACTGGAATTGTCATTTCCCTCTGGCACCAAGAGCTTGAGTCAGGCGTGTTGTTGGTGTCATTATAAATATCATTTGACGTGCTAGAAGTCACTGGAAATCGTTCGTCTACACATCAAGAGATTAAAAGGGTTTGATCGTAGCCATCGTTATGTTATAGCCTGATACTGAAATCCAAAAGGACTGGCAGTTTGACGTCATTATTTGGTTTTTGCACCGTCTAGTGAGTTGTCGTTAGTAGAGCTCATGGAAACAAGTTATTTCATTGGTTGAACTATTGAATACAACTCACAATTTGTTTTCTTTTGTGGCAAAAGACTGGCATTTTGACGTCATGTTTTGGTCAGTATCAGGCCATAACTTTACGAAGGCCAGGGTTTGAGTCCCTCCTCCAAAAATGAACGCGTTAATAAGCCTCTCCGTCGTGTTGATATTCCTTTGTCTTTCTGTGGACGTTTCTGCTAAACCTGGTAAGATCTTTTTTATTTATTTTTTCAGTTTCCCTGTAATTCATTTTTTTTTTAATTGAGCTTTTATATAGCGCAATATCCACCAAATGAGCTCAAAGCGCTTTTCAAGGGGTACCTGGTCAACAGCAACATTTAATATGTAGGACGGGACATGACGCCTGTTAGGCGATATTACAATTTTTTGGACAAAGACAACGCTGTTAACGGCCAGGTACTCATTTTACACCTGAGTACGGTGAGAGAATGTGAGTAAAGAGCCTTTTTCCAAGGACTCAACTATGCGACGAGCGCGAGGCTCGAACCCAGGACCTTCCGATCAGAAAGCGAGTGTCATACCACTAGACCACATTAACAGCACACGGGGGTCCCAATGGTTCAGTTGCTAGAGCAATCGCATCACATACAAAGGGACCGAAATCGATTTCCAAGTGCTATATAGATAGTATGCGCTTGGCTAAGAAGCTCACAACATTGCCATCCGGAAGTATAACGGACCAACACACAACACTGTGTGTATCCATGAACGTTTATAGTCAGGTTAATACAGTTCAGTGAGCATTACTCATAGACGCGGATGGCAAAAAACAATAACAAAGACCTTAGTGACGTCATCTTCGAACTATCTATATTTTGTATGGATTTTATTTCTATTTTTAAAAACGAGAAATAACATGTTGTCTTGGGATGAGGTTTGATTTTAGCACATATAACGATAGAATGCGCTTGGCCAAGGAGTTCACAACATTGCCATCCGGAAGTATAACGGACCAACACACAAACTATGTGTAACCATGAACTTTTATAGTCTGGTTAATACAGTTTAGTGAGAACAACTCACAAACGCGGATGGCAAAAACAATAACAAAGGCCTTACTGACGTCATCTGCATACTATCTATAACGATAGTATGTTAAATCCTTCATTACTATAGATAGTATGAAGATGACGTCACTCAGGTCTTCGTTATTGTTTATCGCCATCCGCTTTTATGAGTATTCTCACCAAACTGTATTAACCAGACTAAAAACGTTCAAGGTTACACATAGTTTTGTGTGTTGGTCCGTTATACTTCCGGATGGCAAGGTTGTGAGCTTCTTAACCAAGCGCATACTATATCTATCGGTAGTGTGTGTGCTTCTTAACCAAATGCTTGCTATCCTTTGGATAAGGCGCTAGTCTATCGCAAAGTACTTTCCACCAAATCTAACAAGACTCAGCTACCCATTTACTGTTGGGAAGACAGATTGGTCAGAAAAAAATCTCGGCTGCACCCAGGATCGACCTCGGTCCCTTTGCGTGTGAAGCGAGTGCTCTACCAACTGAGCTATCGGGACCCCCCCCCCCCCCCCCAGACATGACCAGCGTGTTTTGTTAACTCACTCAATCCTAGAGAGTTTTGCTACTTTTCAAAATTGGAATTTTTAAAATTAAAAATGATAGTTTTGTTCAACTACCATAAACATGTAAAAACTAAAAACATTGACTTTGATACTAACGCCTATAATTTGTCTCAGAAAAATGTCATAAATAGACATGGGGTAAAAGTAACCCCGGGTAAACTGCGGATATAGTCGGTGTTAGGGTTGAGTGAGTTTTTTGTTTGTTGCTTTAGGTCTCTTCCAACACAATTGAGGTTATATGAGAGACCGCTGAAACAAAAAAACAAGCAATCTAACAAAAATAGTACAAATGTTTGTTTGTTGCTTTAGGTCTCTTCCAACACAATTGAGGTTATATGAGAGACCGCTGAAACAAAAAAACAAGCAATCTAACAAAAATAGTACAAATGTAAATCAAAATCATAACCTAAAGATATCATAAGCTAAATTATAAATAACCAAGAACAAACAGGCAGAAGATTTACAGACAAAAAAATATCCCCTGTCAAAAATACAATCACAAACCAAAGAAGCAGGATAGGCTAGTAAAGAGAAGAAGAAACGACATCACTATCGGATCGTACACCCATGCGAACATCATAGGTATATGATTCAAGGGTGATGCTCCCATCCAACCACCCGCGTTGAGTGAGTTAAACTATCTTACAGTTATAATTATAACAGTTGTCAAATGTATTGGAAGCTTCAATTTCTTTATCGAAGATAGGTATTATGGACGTTTCGGGTTTCACATTTGTCAAAAAATACGATGAATATCACACTAAAGGCAAATAAGAGATGAGAGGATGACGTCAAGAACTTGAGCTTTTAAACTTTAGCTTTTATATAGCGCAATATCCACTAAAATTGCTCAACGTGCTTTTCGAAGGGACCCTGACGATCAGTAACACGTAACTGGTAGAACGAGACATTACGCATGTTAGGCGATATTACAATTATTTTTTTCTGACAGAGACAATTTTGTTAATAGCCAAGTACTCATTTTACACCGGAGTACGGTGAGAGAATGTGAGTAAAGATCCTTTTTCCAAGGACTCAACTATGGCCGTTAACAGCGTTGTCTCTGTCCGAAAAAACTGTAATATCGCCTAAGAGGCGTTATATCGTCATGTCTTACAACTTAAGTGTTGCTGTTGGCCAGAGTTACCCCTTGTAAAGCGCTTTGAGCACGTTTAGTGGATATTGTGCTATATAAAAGCTCATTTTTAAAAGCATTGAGTCACACACAAAAGAATAGAATTAAATTTCTTGTTCTCCTAAAAATGTAAATGTATCTTTTTTTTTCTTTTTTTTTTGTCATCAGTCACAAAACCAAAATGTGAAAACTCCGCCCCTCACCTCTGTAACTCGGACCACGGAAATATTTGCAACGGATCGAATAAAGAATGGGCCATGAGAAACTGCCGGCGGTTCTGCAATTTTTGTACGGACGATTATATAGAAGTAAATCCGGAAGCGTTGCCTCTGAGGTCAGATGAAACCGTCTTGAAAAGACATGAGAGATCAAGTGAGCTGTATGGTGTTACGCCTGTATTTGACCGCCCCGAGGAAGCTGTGCCTATTGGAAATAGTGATATTGAAATAACCATACCAATGAACACCCCTACTGGATCAAATGGTGACAAGATGAACATACCTATTGGATCTGATGGTGACGAGATAGCCATACCTATGGGAAACGATGGTATTGAAATACCCATACCAGTGAACACGCCTATTGGATCAAATGGTGACGAGATAGCCATGAAAAGATATGAGAGATCAAGTGAGTCGCAGCTGTATGGTGATACGACTATAATATATGACAGCCCTGGTGAAGGTATGCCTATTGGATCTGACGGTATTGATATAACCATACCAGTGAACACGCCTACTGGATCAAATGGTGGCGAGATAAACATGAAAAGACATAAGAGATCAAGTGAGCCTCAGCTTTCTGGTGATACGCCTGTATTTGACCGTCCCGGTGAAGGTATGCCTATTGGAACTAGTGATATTGAAATAACCATACCAGTGAACACGCCTATTGGAGAAAATGGTGACGAGATAAACATACCTATTGGAAATGATGGTATTGAAATACCCATACCAATGAACATGCCTATTGGATCAAATGGTGACGACATAAACATACCTATTGGATCTGATGGTATTGAAATAACCATACCAGTGAAATTAGATGGAACCAACGTTATCAGTCCTGGTTTACCTCAAGACTTCTCGGAAAACATGCCTGTGGAAAATGTTGACACCAATGCCATCCAGCCTGGAGAATCAGAAAGTTTTGAACCACACGGACCAACTGGAATCCGGACCGAGAAATCCGTGAATCCTGAAGAGTTTGGGGTGGTTGGTTCTGACGGGTCCGCTGTAAACAAACCCGAGGAAGCGGATGGATCGCAAGCAAACAATCCTGATGGATCCTGTAATGTCGAAGGAAATTCATACACTAATGGGCAAAGTTTTGCCACACGCTGTGGGGAGTGTACGTGTAAAGACGGTGATGAATGGTGTGTAAACAACTGTGAATATTTCGAACTCACAGATCCATTATGCAAATGGGTTCAACGTGAAAACCGTTGTTGTGAAGTCCCCGAATGTCCACCTGGCATCCAAATTACATACCCACAATGGTGGAAAGAAGTCTAGAAGGTTCTTCTTACCCACAATGGCGGATGAATGAACAATTCAGATTCTTGGAAACCTTTTTCTTCTGATTTATTACTGAGTTGGGGGTGGGGGAGGGGGGAGTTATAAGTTGCATATCTCGTGAATGTTTCGTCTTTTTTTTTTGTTCTTCTAACAGTCGTCAAGACTTTCAATCCTCAAGTCATAGAAATCGGCGAGGACGACCTACCAATTGCAATAACAGAATATCTGGTTTTCGTTGAAGACCCTTCCAATGGCGACACCAACCACGTGCCAGCGGATGTCTCCGATGCTGACAAACCTGAGATTCCAGAAATTCCTGTTAATGAAGCCGTTGGCAGTTCCAATCCTGGAGTCATTGTAGGACAAATCGCCGGAGAAGAATATTATCAGGCAATCAGGACATTTAATGGATAATAACAAACCTGTGGTTTTTGTATGTGGTAGACCATTCCAGTATGACAATCCTATAACAGCAGATGTCTACATCGTTTAACCCTCTCCTTACCAACTACAGGAAAATCGTCACATTCGTTACGATGCAACCAACATTTTTAAAAATTCAAATATCTCTTGTACATCATAAAATATTAAGAAAATGAACAATGTGTTGTAGAGCATGTTTTGCTAAAGAAATTATGTATCGCAAGAAATTAAAATACTGCTATTGTGTTTGAGTGATAAAAACATATTTTTGTGTTAGATAGTTGGGTGTGAAGTTTTGGGGAAAATTCTGAAAATGGCTGGTAAGGAGAAGGTTAAATTATACGCTGTATGAATCAAAATTTTAAATCCTCTGATCATAAAAAAAAAGATAGCACAACGGGCAAGAAGTGTTCATCCCAAATTCATTAAGTTGTTACTTGAGACCCTAAGATATTTTCTTGTTATTAGGATAGAGACTTCATAAACACGACGTCAAAAAATAATGCAATGGTTTTCAAGGCGTGATGTGACGTATCTAGATCGTCACTTATAATTTTATAAAAATAATTTAAAAACTTGGGACAGTTAATTAATGGCATTAAATACTTCAATTCATACAAGCCACTTTGAGGTGCGGACTTCGTGAAGATTTCCTTAGTCCCGGTTTTGAGAATTTTGAAGGGATGAGGGTTAAGAAAGTTCTGAATAGTAATAAAAGAAGTAGTAGTAGTAGTAGTAGTAGTAGTAGTAGTAGTAGTAGTAGTAGTAGTTGTAGTAGTAGTGTAGTAGATAGTAGTAGTAGTAGTAGTAGTAGTAGTAGATAGTAGTAGTAGTATAGTAGTAGTAGTAGTAGTAGTAGTAGTAGTAGTAGTAGTAGTAGTAGTAGTAGTAGTAGTAGTAGCAGTAGTAGTAGTAGTAGTAGTAGTAGTAGTAGGTAGTAGTAGTAGTAGTAGTAGTATAGTAGTAGTAGTAGTAGTTAGTAGTAGAGTAATAGTAGTAGTAGTAGTAGTAGTAGTAGTAGTAGTAGTAGTAGTAGTAGTAGTAGTAGTAGTAGTAGTAGTAGTAGTAGTAGTAGTAGTATGTGGTAATATGTAGTAGTATTAGTAATAGTTGTAGTATTAACATTAACAATACAAGTATTAGTAGCAACTGGAGCATCGACATCAATAAAATCACAGAAATAGTTACAACACGAGTAAAATGTACACAAACAACAGTAACAACAACGATTACACAATCAGTGCAAATTACATAAACAGTAACACAAAAAACCACAACAAACAGTAACAACGGAAACTATATCTATACAAATAACACAAACAGTAACAAAGACTTCAACAACATCAGTAAATGTTACATAACAATTATAGATAGTATGCACTTGGCTAAGAAGCTCATAACATTGCCATCCGCATGCGCACAACCAACATGACGTTCTCTCTCTAATAACTTTTCCGCCGGTGACGTCACAGACTATGGGTGACGTCCAATCAAGGGACGCTACTCTTCCGCTAATCTCATTCCCTATAGAATCCAGCAAGCCGGAAACAGTAAAAGATGCAGTGACAGCAACAGCAACAGAGAATTGGTAAAGATAATAGAAAACTTACCCAAGCCTTTCATAGCTTTCCTCAGCCCCTCGGCGGCTTTCTCAGCACTGAAATTGTCAGCTGGTTTCACTGATGCCTGGAGATTGGAGAAAAAAAAATTATTATTGTGTTTTTGTTGTTATTATTACTGCTATTATTATTATTATTATTATTATTATTATTATTATTATTATTATTATTATTATTATTATCATTATTATTATTATTATTATTATTATTATTATTATTATTATTATTATTATTATTATATTATGGTGGCGCTGGCGATGATGATGATTGTAACAATATAATAATAATAATAATAATAATAATAATAATAATAATAATAATAATAATAATAATAATAATAATAATAATAATAATGAAGATGATGATGATGATGATGGTGATGATGATGATGATGATGATGATGATGATGATGATGATGATGATGGTGATATTGATGGCTGTTATTGCTGATGTAGCAAATCCAATCCATACAAATGGTCGGTAATAAACATGATTATGATGAATATCAGGTTAATAGCCATCATCATCATCATCATCATCATCATCATCATCATCATCATCATCATCATCAGCATCCTCCTCCCCAATCATCATTATTATTATTATTATTACTATTTACTCAAACAACCTCTTTATCCCAATGGATCGATACCAGTAAGTTTTAAAATTAAAATTAAAAATTCACCCCATACACCGGAGCATACTCAATGTCTCAATCGTTTCTATGTTATATGTTTGTGATGAGAATATTGGCTATTAAGCTTAACTGCTGGTCAAAATTATTTCGCGATGGTGGTGAACGAATCGGCGATCTCAAGAAGTGGGTGAGAGAGGGATCTAGAAATGACTTTGGGTTTGAAACGAATATTTTATGTGTTCGTGGATAGCTCACACGGTAGAGCCACGCTCTCACCTGCCAGGCGGAGTTGTCGTACCAATAAGGTCGCAGGTTCAAACCCCACCACCGCCGCGAAAAAAATTTTTATTCTCTATTGTCTTCTGGCACTTTTCTACTCACTTCATATCTTGTTGTTACCAACATAAGTGCCTGCTCCACTCACTTTTCTGAATTAAAAATTTACCAGTAAGTTTCCGACATCACGATACCAGTACTGATAATTGTATCCACTTATATCGATTCCAGTACTCGGTCCACTCTTTTCCCATTTCGCATTTCGCAATACGATTCAATAGTCTGAGGTCACGCGGCCTGGCAACGGCGGCCATCTTGATTCTAAACAAAGAAAATCATTGCTTTTTATTCTTCATGCTGGCTAGAACTTTTCATATGCCTTGTGATCAGAATGTGTAAAAGTCAAAACATGATCAAATGTATGGGGTTTTCCCCTCTGGATACTCTTTTATGCTCGCCGGAGAAATATTTCTTACGGCGTCCGCCATTGTTCCGATAGTTTAGAGCCAGTGTTACTAAGTTACCATGCGTCATTAGGAAGGAAGTGACGTTAAGACTGTTGAAGAGTATTCGCGGAGTTTAACCAAGTTAACTGTCATTCTCTAGAAAGACACGTATTAAAAAATTTGGCCCAGAAAACTCGTCCTTCGATGATCGATCGATATTAACCGCCTCCTTACCAACCACAGGAAAATCGTCACATTCGTTACAATACAACCAACATTTTTCTTATTCAAATTTCTCTTGTACATCATAAAATTTACAGAAAATGAACAATGTGTTGTAAAGCTTGTTTTACTAAAGAAATTATGAATCGCAAGAACTTTACTGCTATTGTGTTTGAGTGATAAAAAATCTATTTTTGTGATAGTTGGGTGTGAAGTTTTGGGGAAAATCCTGAAAATGGCTGGTAAGGAGAGAGTTAAGACCCTCATCTTTGGAACAACTATCAAACTTCTTAAACCTGGGACGTCGCGAAGCCAGTTAGTAGGTATCCAGTCCACTATAAGAGTGATTTTTCACTTCCAAAGAGATTGGAACCAGTTGTTTTTTTTAACATTACGCTTGTGTTCCCTTTGTAAATTCACACATACTGGTCTTATTCATTCCGACGCAATACCGTTTTGAGATGAGACGATCGGTCATATTTAAAAAAAAACGGCTATGTGCGGCTATGTGCGGCTATGTGGTCTTGTGGCATGACACTCGCTTTCGGATCGGAAGGTCCTGGGTTCGAGCCTCGCTCGGCGCATAGTTGACTTCTTGGACAAAAGGCTCTTTACTCACATTCTGTCACCGTACTCATGTGTAAAATGATTACCTGGCCGTTAACAGCGTTGTCTCTGTCCGAAACAAATTTGTAATATCGGCGTGAGGTCTCGTTCTACTTGTTACGTGTTGATTTTGGTCAGAGACCCTTTGTAAAGCGGAAGTATAACGTACCAACACACAAAACTGTGTTTAACCATAAACGTTTATAGTCTGGTTAATACAGTTTATTGAGAATTACTCATAAACGTGGATGGCAAAATAACAAACAAACAATAACAAAGAACCGAGTGACGTCAATTTCATTCTATCTATAAACGTTGAAGGGTACACATAGTTTTGTGTGTTGGTCCGTTATCTTTCCGGATGGCAATGTTGTGAGCTTCTTAGCCAAGCGCATACTATCTATAGGTCGTTATCTCCCTTGATCACCGGATTTTGGGACGCTCGAATTATAGCCTAGCACGCTTGTATGGCTTCTCCCGCCCGACAGCGTGCTAGAATCGAGCGGATACTGTAATCGTCAACAAAAAAAGTTCAATGACATCTCGCGAGTTTTCGGTCCGTTGAATAATTTTACTTTGACGTGACACACGACACAGGTATACACACACCTACGCATTAGAACATGTGTAAATAATTATGTGTAGAAAAACACACATACAAGCTTCTTCTATAGATAATATGCGCTTGACTAAGAAGTTCACAACATTGCCATCCGGAAGTATAACGGACCAACACACAATACTGTGTGTAAGCTTGAACTTTTATAGTCTGGTTAATACAGTTTAGTGAGAACAACTCAAACGCGGATGGCAAAAACAATAACAAATGCATGAGTGACGTCATCTGCATACTATCTATAGATAATATGCGCTTGACTAAGAAGTTCACAACATTGCCATCCGGAAGTATAACGGACCAACACACAATACTGTGTGTAAGCTTGAACGTTTATAGTCAGGTTAATACATTTTAGTGAGCATTACTCATAAACGCGGATGGCAAAAAACAATAACAAAGACCAGAGTGACGTCATCTTCGAACTATCTATAGATAGTATGCACTTGGCTAAGAAACCTACAACATTGCCATCCGGAAGTATAACGGACCAACACACAAAACTGTGTGTTTCCATGAACGTTTATAGTCTGGTTAATACAGTTTAGTGAGCATTACTCATAAACGCGGATGGCAAAAAACAATAACAAAGACCTGAGTGACGTCATCTTCGAACTATCTATAGATAGAATGAAGTTGACGTTACGCAGGTCTTTGTTTTTTATTTATATATAATTTTTTTTTGCCATCCGCGTTTATGAATAATTCTCACTAAATTGTATAAACCAGTCTATAAACGTGAAGGTTTACACATGGTGTTGTGTGTTGGTCCGTTATATTTCCGGATGGCAATGTTCTGAGCTTCTTAGTCAAATATATATATGATAATTTGTCGCTAAATAAATACTCACCAGTTCTGTGTGTATATGTATGTGTGTAGGTGTGTGTGTGTAGGTGTGTGTGTGTGTGTGTGAGAGAGAGAGAGAGAGAGAGAGAGAGAGAGAGAGAGAGAGAGAGAAATATGTGCGTGTGTGTTGGTGTTTTGATGTTTGAGTAAGTGTGTGTTTATTTTATTTATCTATACTTCTTGGTCGAAAATCGAAATATCAACGAATTCCCCTAAAGACATATTTATTCTGTTCAAACAGTAACATGCATACATAGGTGTGGGTGTGTTCATGTGATGTGTCAAAGGCTTTGAAATAGGCAGGTGTTCTTCAAATTATGATTCATCGACAGTTTAGATAATAGATAAATATATCAAAGCACTGGAGTTTGTTTGATGATGATGATGATGATGATGATGATGATGATGATGATGATGATGATGAGGAGGAGGAGGAGGAGGAGGAGGAGGAGGGGGGAGGAGAGTGAGCGAATTATATATAAAATAAATAATCAAAATTCTAAAATATTAATTAAAATAACATATAATAGTATATTATATTCAAATTTGAAAAGAGTGAAAAGAAGAAGAGAAGAAGAAATAAAAAGAAGATGTAAGAAGAAGAAGAAGAAGAAGAAGAAGAGGAGGAGGAGGAGGAGGAGGAGGAGGAGGAGGAGGAGGAGGAGGAGGAGGAGGAGGAGGAGGAGGAAGGGAGGGAGAAGAAGAGAAGAAGAAGAAAAAAGAAGAAAAAAGAAAAAAGAAGAAAAAGAAAAAAGAAGAAGAAGAAAAAGAAAAAAAAAAAAAAAAAAAAAAAAGAAAAAGAAGAAGAAAGAAGAAGAAGAAGAAGAAGAAAGAAGAAGAAGAAGAAAGAAGAAGAAGAAGAAGAAGAAGAAGAAGAAGAAGAAGAAGAAGAAGAAGAAGAAGAAGAAGAAGAAGAAGAAGAAGAAGAATGAGGAGGAGGATGAGAAGGATAAAGAGTAGAAGAGAGGGAAAGGATGAAGAGAAGGGAGGAGGAAGAGGAGGAGGAGAAATATAATATGATAAGCGAAGCAAAAAGAACGAGAACAGACAAACAAATAATAATAAGAAACCTTTAGACTTGAAAATGAAATTCAAATACATGTAATCTAGATATATTATATTCTTTTGTCAACTAGGAACCTTGACACAACTACGGATGACTGGAGAGCCTGTCCACGAATAAGATTGAAGCTGTTATGCGCTTAAACACAATGTGCGGCTATGTGGTCTTGTTTTGTGACACTGGCTTTCGGATCGGAAGGTCCTGGGTTCGAGTCTCGCTCGGAGCATAGTTGAGTCCTTGGAGAGGTCTCTTTACTCACATTCTCTCACCGTACTCAGGTGTAAAATGAGTACCTGGCTATTAACAGCGTTGTTTCCCCCCCCCCCCCCCCCAAAAAAAAATGTAATATCGCCTAACAGGTGTCATGTCTCGTCCTACATGTTATGTGTTGCTGTTGGACAGGGACCCCGTGTAAAGCGCTTTGAGCACGTTTAGTGGATATTGCACTATATAAAAGCTCAATTTGAATTTTTTAAATTTTTAACATCAGCCAGCCAAATTAACCATACCAACTAACAAAACTGAACCAGGATCTCTCCACATATCAGAAATTTCTGGATTCAGATGAGGCCGAATTAATCCCCGAAGAACTAAGAAATACTGCAGTGCCCTCCGTACTAAAGTCACAACAAGATATTGACAGCCTCAAACTCTGGCCCAGGACCGTGACCAATGGAAACAATTAACAACATGGATGGAGAGAGCAGCTATACTTATCGACTATGACTGAATCACACAATTCTCAGCTAGCGTCATTCGGACTGCGAAGCTTACAACAACAAAACTATGTGTAATCTTTATCGTTCATAGTCTGATTGGTATAATTTAGAGAGAACTAATCACTAACAGGCTGTCTAAATATAATAAAATATTATCCTTTACAACACATTTAAAAGGAGCCCATAATTGCGTTCGGTTATCAGACCTACCAATATGTGCACCTAGTTTTAAACCCACGCATACATATATGCAGGTCTGACATCCGAACCCACTTATGGGCCTAGTTTAACATTGTTGTAATGGACAATATTTTGATTTTTAAAAAAATATATTTCCATTACAACAATGAGCCCATAAGGAATTGGGTTACCAGACCTGAAAATAAGTGCACGTCGTCTTAAACCAATTTTACTTGCCTCGTGTAGTTCATTACACAT
>NC_088369.1:44524829-44529829 GCF_034508935.2 Berghia stephanieae
CTATGAACTATCTGTACAATAAAATGTGTAAAATAAGTCTCCAATTTGGTTGTTGTTTTCTTTCTTCACTTGGGTACAACCGTCGCCATCGTGAAGTTATTTGTTGTAGCCTGATACCGTGGCCTTCGTAAAGTTATGGTCTGACACCGTGGCCTTCGTAAAGATATGACCTGATGCCGTGGCCTTCGTAAAGTTATGGCCTGATACCGTGGCCTTCGTAAAGTTATGGCCTGATACCGTGGCCTTCGTAAAGTTATGGCCTGATACCGTGGCCTTCGTAAAGTTATGGCCTGACACTGACCAAAAAATGACGTCAAAATGCCAGGCTTTTGCCACAAAAGAAAACAAATCGTGAGTTGTATTCAATAGTTTTAACCAATGAAATAACTTGTTTCCATGAGCACTACTAACGACAACTAACTAGGCGGTGCAAAAACCAAATAATGACGTCAAAACGCCAGTCTTTTTGGATTTCAGTGTCAGGCTATATATAGTATGCGCTTGGCTAAGAAGCTCATAACATTGCCATCCGGAAGTAGAACGGACCAACACACAAAACTGTGTGTATCTATGAACGTTTATAGTCGGGTTAATACAGTTCAGTGAGCATTACTCATAAACGCGGATGGCAAAAAACAATAACAAAGACCTGAGTGACGTCATCTTCGAACTATCTATAGATAGAATGCGCTTGGCCAAGGAGTTCACAACATTGCCATCCGGAAGTATAAAGGACCAACACACACACTCTGTGTAACCATGAACGTTTATAGTCAGGTTAATACAGTTTAGTGAGAACAACTCACAAACGCGGATGGCAAAAACAATAACAAAGGCCTGAGTGACGTCATCTGCATACGATCTATAAGTTAACGATGGCTCCGGTACAACTCACTCATGGTCGACAGTGGGACATTCGTCAAAAACATTTGTTGTTGTTAATGTAGTAACAATGGTGTTTTGACTTTTTGACTAAAATTCAATGGGGCTCCAAAAAGTTAAAATGATCGAAAATATTGTAAAACTCTTATTATGCCAGAAAACCAGTCGTCGTATTTCCCTAAAAAAAATATAAAATACATGAATATGCAGTAAAACCACGAATAACTTAGTGTAAAAATATCCAGAAAAAAAGTTTGTTTTGACGACGGCACAATAAGAAAACACAGAGCACATAAACATCACGTCGCCTGTTTGGCGTTCATAATAAACAACAACAACAACAACAATTATCATAATCATCACCACCACCATCATAATCATCATCATCATCATCATCATCATCATCATCATCATCATCATCATCATCATCATCATCATCGTCATAATCATCACTACCATCACCATCATCATAATCACCATCATAATCATCATCATCATCATCATCATCATAATATCTCACTCACTACAATCTTCCTTTAGTTATTTCATGACTAGGCACGAATGATTATAACCCCCCCCCCCCCCCCCCCCCCCCCCCACCCCTTCCCCTCCTTTTAAATAAATTAATGCCAAACACACAAGTCCAAGGCCGTCACTAGAACGACAAACCGAATAATTTACCGTAAGCTGGGCGACCACGCGATGACTGTCTGGGCAGGCAGTATTCGACTATCGTGACAACGTAATTACAGTCAACCCACACTTATCACGATTTCTTAGTTTTCGTCAATAGGCTTCGATAGTCGTGACATCATTGGCCTCGTAATGACGCATAGTAACTTACTAACTGGTTCTAAACTATCGCAACAATTGCGGACGCCCTTATGAAAGATACTTCTCCCAAGAGCATAAAAGTGTATCCAGAGGAGAAAAGCATTATAAATCCGATCACGTTTTGACTTTTATACATTCTGATCACATGACATGTGAAAAAGTTCTAGCCAACATGAAGAATCAAAAGTACCGATTGTCGTTGTTTAGAACCAATCTGCTCGTTGCTGGGAGACGTGACATCAGACAATTGAATCCTATTTTGTCACTCTCAGACAAACCAATCTGACTTTATCGACCAAAATAAAGAATAGTAATCACAACACGGCCAAACTCTGACAAAATACATTTTGGACAGATTTTTTTAAAAAGCCAAATAAATGTTAAAAAATAATCATTTGATTAAGAAAACCTTCTCCGCCACCAAGGTTGTGCAAAAGTCCCAAGCTTGAGTTTCAAAATTCATTTGAATTCTATGGTTTAGGCTTTTTTTTTTTACAAGGTGGGAAAGAGAGGGGGGGGGGGGGGGCATCAGCTCGTATATTTGAAGTAAAATTTTTCTGGCCAAAATAAATAGAGAGGGAAAATCGTGATGACGCTGTTATGTCAAAGTAAACTAGATAGAATGAATGCTAAGAGGCTTATAGGCATATGGAACCAGATTACAAAACAAATTAATGTAAGTAACAACAAAAAGTCAATGAACGAAAATATAAATAAATATATACATAAATAAATATATTAAATAAATAAATGAATTTTAAAAAAATATATAAATATATCATTAAATATATGAATAAAAAAATAACGAATAAATAAAAAATAAATAAATAAATAAATAAATAAAAAATAAAAATAAAATAATAAATAAAAAATAATAAATAAATAAATAAAAATAAATATAAATAACAAATAAAAAGATAAATACACAAGCAAAAGGGTTAAATAAATCAACACAAAATACATAAATGAATAAAAAGATAAATAAAAATAAACGAACGAACAACCAAACACACAAACAATTAAAACTCCCGATTGATCCACGCCCATCTCGGCACGTCACAGGAGGCACCTCCCATCTGAAGCTAGTCGGCGATTAGAATGATTCCTCGTTCCGAGTTCAAAGTGACAAATACGCTTCAACAGTCGTAACGTCACTTCCTTCCTAATGACGCATGGTAACTTAGTAACACTAGATCTAAACTATCGGAACAATGGCGGACGCCCGTATGAAATATTTCTCCGGCGAGCTTAAAAGTGTATCCAGAGGAAATAAAACCCCATAAATCTGATCATGTTTTGACTTTACACATTCTGATCTCAAGACATATGAAAAGTTCTAGCCAGCATGAAGAATAAAAAGTAATGATTTTCTTTGTTTAGAACCAAGATGGCCGCCGTTGCCGGGCGGCGTGACATCAGACTATTGAATCCAAATGCGACCCAATCAATCTAAGTTAGATATTGCTCTATATTGTGGTAAAAATGGAATTCTTAGACTCAATTTGAGGCTTGTGTCAAGTTCATATAATAATATATTCATTTTATTGATGATAAAGAATCCATCATTTTATTAACCAGTTGCACTCTAGAAAAACACGTAGCTATTTAAAAATTTGGCCAGAAAACTCGTCCTTCGAATATCAATCGATTGAAATGACCTTCACCTTTAAAAAAAACACAAAAAAAAACGCTCAAACCTTGTACCTCGCGAAGTAGCAGGTTGAGAGTTTTTTGTCAAGATTAAGGTCATTTAAATCGATCGATATATGAAGGACGAGTTTTCTGGACAAATTTTTTAAATATCTGTCTTTCCAGAGTACGGCATTTAACTGGTTAACCCTCTCCTTACCAACTATAGTACAAATCGTCACAATTACGTTTACGATACAAACAAACATTTTTTCTTATTCAAATTGTTTTTGTACATCATAAAATATTTAAATCAAAATGTAACACAGTGTGTTGTAGAGCATGTTTTGTTAAAGAAACTATGTAGGCTATCGCAAGAATTTACTGCTATTGTGTTTGAGTGATAAAAAATCTATTTTGTGTTAGTTGAGTGTGAAGTGTTGGGGACATCTTGAAAATGGCTGCTGGTAAGGAGAGAGTTAAAGGGTGAAAAAGCTAAAATATTTAATATAATTTCCGATCATCTTTCCTTTTAACTGTCGGTTCCGACAATTCTTGGGTAGAGCGCTCGCTTCACATGCAAAGGGACCGAGATTGATTCCAGGTGAATGAGAGTTGGGTTTTTTTTTTCCTGACTCATTAAATTATCCGCCCACTCAAAAGTGATTGATTGAGTAGCAGGGTCTGTTAGATCTGGTGGAAAGTACATACTTTGCAATAAATAGACTAGCGTTCAATCCAAAGAATAGCAAGCAATTGCCATTGTCCGTTACACGCTATAGATAGAATGCGCTTGGCCAAGGAGTTCACAACATTGCCATCCGGAAGTATAACGGACCAACACACAAACTCTGTGGTAACCATGAACTTTTATAGTCTGGTTAATACAGTTTAGTGAGAACAGCTCACAAACGCGGATGGCAAAAACAATAACAATGGCCTGAGTGACGTCATCTGCATACTATCTATAGAAAAAGGGGTAAAATCTGAAACTATGGGTCTAAAGGACTATGTACTTTTTTCTATAAATTTAAAGTTTCGACAAATGGCTCATCCCGGTATAGATAGAACGAAGTTGACGTCACTCGGGTCTTTGTTATAGTTTTTTGCCATCTACGTTTATGAGAAATTCCCACTTAACTCTCTCCTTACCAGCCGTTTTCAAGATTGTCCCCAAAACTTCACACCCAACTAACTCAAAAATATATTTTTTTATCACTCAAACACAATAGCAGTAAAGTTCTTCCAATAAATAATTTCTTCAGTAACAAACATGCTCTACAACACATGTTAATTTTATTTAAATTGTATGATGTACAAGAGAAATTTGAATAAGAAAAATGTTGGTTGTATCGTAACGAATGTGACGATTTTCCTATAGTTGGTAAGGACAGGGTTAACTGTATTATTCAGGCTATAAAAGTTACATGGAGTTTTGTGTGTTTGTCCGTTATATTTCCGGATGGCAATGTTGTGAGCTTCTTAGCCAAGCGCATACTATCTATAAAAATGCACGACTGGACACAATGATTGGAAAGCAGACACATTAGGGGACAGCGTGGCTCAGCGGGTATGGTCTTTGATGCGTACCCCGAAATGTACCGAGTTCGAATACCGTACGTTGTGTGCTTGAGCAAGTCACTCGCCCTAGTCAA
>NC_088369.1:44534829-44582329 GCF_034508935.2 Berghia stephanieae
TCAATTTAAAAAAAAAATGTATTTAAAATGAGCATGTAATGTACATAGATAGTTTTATTCAACTACCATTAACATGTAAAAACTAAAAACACTGGCTTTCATACTACGCCTATCATTTGTCTCAGAAAAATGTAATAAATAGGCATGGGGTAAAAGTAACCCCGTGTAAACTACGGATATAGTCGGTGTGAGGGTTGATAGAGTTAAAAAGATCAGAAAAGGCGAGGTGACAATCGCAAACGACAGAAATTGACCGTTCCGATCAGAAAGGCAGCAGCCTCGTATGGTTCACACGATCGACCCAATCAGCAAAGTCAGGTCCGCATTCGTGCACCGTCGCTAACCCGCCGGGTAGCATCGTCACAATACACCTTTCGACTAGATGCTCTGCCGTCTCGGGTTCAGAAAGGCAAAGCATGACTCACGTAAATAAAGTTGGTCGTTTGTATGTGTTATGCGAAGGTCAAGGACTTCTACACTGAAGTCCTTGCTTGGCGAAGGCCCAAAACTGCCGTACTCTTGAAAAACCCATATTATTTTAAAATTTGGCCAGAAAACTCGTCCTTCAAATATCGACCGATTTAAATGACCCTCGTCTTGGAAAAAAAACAAACTCTCTCAAACCTGGACACTTTAGAATAGAAAAAGGAAGAGAAAAACGAATTATTATTATTAATATCATCATCATCATCATCATCATCATCATCATCATCATCATCATCATCATCATCATCATCATCATCATCATCATCACCATCATTAGGCAAGGATCCTATCCGAATGATAAAAAGCAATTGCTATTGTCCCTCTCGGCTCGATAGCTCAGTTGGTAGAACACTCGCTTCACACGCAAAGGGACCGTGATCGATCCCGGGTGCGGTCGCGATTTTTCTGGACCCCCTGTCCACCCAGCAGTGTTTGGGTAGCTGAATAGGTTAGATCTCGCAGAAAGTACTTTGCGATAGACTAGCGTCCTATCCACAGGATAGCAAGCAATAGCTATTGTCCCTTTCATGCTATAGAAACCGGGTTAAACCAACGCCCTCTAGAAAAACATTAACTACTACTACTACTACTACTACTACTACTACTACTACTACTACTACAACTACTACTACTACTACTAATACTATACAATCTATACTAATACAATATTATATATTATATACTTCATCATTGTTGTTATTATTGCTATCATTATTACTATATCTTATTATTATTATCATCATCACCGTTATTATCATCATAATCGCCATTTTTATTATTATTAGAAAATGTGATAACTAGTCACCCATTTGGCGGTTTAAAAACAATGACAATGATCAAAGAGAGGTCGATTTCATTCACGTTATTGTTTATAAACAATCAACTATGTTTGTCCGAGCACGTGTGAGGGTGTGTCACAAATTTCATGTTTTGATTGGTTAAAAATCTACTGGTTAATTTCTTGTTGTTAGTATGTCGTTTGTTTCGTGTGTTGTGTGGTGTGTGCTAGCCGTGTGTGGTCTATGGAGGGTCCGCCTTATTGACTGAGCTATCGATTCAAACTCACAATTAACCTTTTCTCGTGATCTTCTTCTTTTTTAACGATTCTTTTATTTTAGTTAACGAAGGCTATGTGGCCTAGTGGTATGACAATCGCTTTCGGATCGGAAGGTCCTAGGTTCGAGCCTCGTGCTCGGCGCATAGTTGAGTCCTTGGAAAAGATTCTTTACTTACATTCTCTCACCGTACTCAGGTGTAAAATGAGTACCTGGCCGTTAACAGCGTTGTCTTTGTCCGACAAATTATAATATCGCCTAACAGAAAGTCATAACTCGTCCTACATGCTAAATGTTGCTGTTGACCAGGGACCCCTTGTAAAGCGCTTTGAGCACATTTAATGGATATTGCCCTATAGATAGAATGCGCTTGGCTAAGAAGCTCACAACATTGCCATCCGGAAGTATAACGGACCAACACACACACAACTGTGTGTAACCATGAACGTTTATAGTCAGGTTAATACAGTTCAGTGAGCATTACTCATAAACGCGGATGGCAAAAAACAATAACAAAGACCCGAGTGTCGTCATCTTCGAACTATCTATAGATAGAATGAAGATGACGTCACTCTTGTCTTTGTTATCGTTTTTTGCAATCCGCGTTTATGAGTAGTTCTCACTAAACTGTATTAATCAGATTATACACGTTCAACGCCACACACAGTTTTGTGTATTGGCCCGTTATACTTCCGGATGGCAATGTTGTGAGCTTCTTCGCCAGCGCATACTATCTATAGATGCTGGGTGGGGTTCCTGGCCTCCCATAGTGGGCAGGGTGGCACTTACTGCGTCTTCTATTCCCCTATATCTGTTTTCCAATTTGTTTTCTGTCTTTGCCTTAGAATGAGATTACTTGGTTTTGTCCTGGCCCTGGCCGGAGTCCTGGCTGGGAAGGAAACAGTCAAATGCATAGTTATTGTTTTGGGAGATGATATTTTTTTCCTTGTAAATCATCTCTCTGTTATGTATTATTTTATTTGTCATTTTCAATGTATAATGTAAGCATTTGAGTGTATTCCTCTTTGTTGGATCTTGTGCTTGTGTCCGGATGAGACTTATAGGTGATCTCAAACTAAGTACATCGGTGGTATGCACTTGGAATCTACATCTGATCCCTATTTGTTCCCAGTTCCCCTTTGTCTTACTTTTTCTTGGGTGCTTTAATTGTAATTCTAGAATTTGATTTTTCCATTTTCTTCCTTTTTACTGGCGCTGATATGACCTAAAACTAAATGTGTTGCAAGCGCCGTAAACCCCTTAAAAACAAACAAACAAACAAAAAATAAATAGCTTAAAGATAGATTGGCTAAGAAGTTCACAACATTGCCATCCAGAAGTATAACGGACCAACATACAAAGCTATGTGTAACCTTAAACGTTAATAGTCTGGTTAATACAGTTTAGTGAGAATTACTCATAAAAGCGGATCGCAAAAAAACAACAAAACAAACAAACCAACCCAAAACAAACAATAACAAAGACCGGAGTGACGTCAACTTCGTTCTATCTATCTATAAACATGGATGGCAAAAAAACCATAACAAAGACCGGAGGGACGTCAACTTCGTTCTATCTATGTAACCGTTCCATGTGCTCGAGGTCATTGGTCACCCTGCAAAATGTGCTCAAAGTGACCCACATAGTGAAAAGTATTCACAGTTTTCGAAATATCAAACATCACCATTGGTTATTTTGTTGAGTGACATACGTCGCTATGTTTATAACTTTCATAAACAAAGCAGCGTGTTTACATTTATTTATTAAAATAAATAGAAATAAATAAATGTATCTTTTTTTTTTTTTTTTTGTTATCCTCCCAGCCAAGGACTCTGTCCAGGGCCAGGACGAAACCGCGTAATTTCATTCCAAGACAAAGACAGAAAGTTGGAAAAAAAAACATAGATCAAGGACATGGCCGACATGATCAAGGGAAATGTGGAAAACACAGGAAGAGTGCTCTCCCTGTCCACAATGGGATGTCAGCTCCGTGACGAGGACAGGAAGCAAAGTGTAAAAGGGAGATAACAGATAATAATATAGGAGAAAAGTATTCGTAGACACAGAAAAGGTGACCTCCCCTGCCCACCATGGTTAATCAAATGACTCCACCCGAAGTGCACATCTTTGCAGGTCTGATAATCAAACTCAATTATGAGCTAGACTTGACGTTGCTCTAAAGGACAATATGTTGGGTTGTTTTTTATGAGTTTTACACTGCTTGCGAAACGTTTAAGTCATTTCAACGCCAGTCCAGGGTAAGAAAATTGGATCCTAGTAAAAAACAAAAAACAAAAACAACTTGAGCTTTTATATAGCGCAATATCCACTAAATGTGCTCAAAGAGCTTTACAAGGGGTCACTAGCCAACAGCGACACGTAACATGTAGGAAGTGACATGACGCCTGTTAGGCGACATTACAATTTTTTCCGACATAAACAACGATGTAACGGCCAGGTACTCATTTTATACCTGAGTGCGGTGAGAGAATGTGAGTAAAGAGCCTTTTCCAAGGACTCAACTACGCGCCGAGCGAAGCTCAAACCCAGGACCTTCCGATCCGAAAGCTAGTGTCATACCACAAGACCACATCTGCACAAACCATATGAGAAAATGTAAGACACAGGGGAATGGTTCAACAAATAGTGAACAGAAGTAAGATTCCAAGAGCACACTATCAGTATCACTGTACTTTATTAAATTCAAATATTGGTAGTTGTCGGCATTAAAAAATGTTTCATAAATATTTTAGTCAGGCTAATAGAATCCTTTGACCAACATAGGTTTTAACACAGTGCATAAAAATACATAGTAATTCAGTCGTGGCCAAAAGTTTAAGACCAAAATAAATAAATAAATAAATAAACATTAAATCTAAACCTTGTGAAACAAGGAAAAATAAACAAACTCACTTCAAATGATTAAAAACATTATTTGTTGTTTTTTGTTTTTAAGGGATTTGCGGCGCTTGCAACACATTTAGGTTATATCAGCGCCAGTAAAAAGGAAGAAAATGGGATGGTAAAAAGTTCTAGAATTACAATTAAAGCACCCAAGAAAAGGTGAGACAGATGGGAATTGGTTCAAATAGGAAACAGATGTAGATTCCAAGAGCACACTATCAAAGTACTTAGTTTGAGATCATTTAAACGTTTCATCCAGACACAAGCACATGTCCCTAGTCAGAGGGATACACTCAAATGTTTACAAATCATATAGTATAATATGTAAACAAAACAATACAGTGCATAAACAGTAACAGATGATTTACAAGACAAGAAATATCATCTCCCAAAACTAAACATCTGACTGTTTCTCTCTCAGCCAGGTCCAGGACAAAACCAAGAAATCTCATTCCAAGACAAAGACAAAAGCAAGTTGGAAAACATAGGGGGATAGAAGACACAGTAAGCACCTCCCTGCCCACTATGGGAGGTCAGGAACCCCACCCAGATATAAGGGGATAGAAGACACAGTAAGTACCTCCCTGTCCACCATGATGGGAGGTCAGGAACCCCACCCAGATATAAGGGGATAGAAGACACAGTAAGTACCTCCCTGCCCACTATGGGAGGTCAGGAACCCCACCCAGATAAAAGGGGATAGAAGACACAGTAAGTACCTCCTGCCCACCATGGTAGGTCAGGAACCCCACCCAGATATAAGGGGATAGAAGACACAGTAAGTACCTCCCTGCCCACCATGATGGGAGGTCAGGAACCCCACCCAGATATAAGGGGATAGAAGACACAGTAAGTACCTCCCTGCCGACTATGGGAGGCCAGGAACCCCACCCTGATACAAGGGGATAGAAGACACAGTAAGTACCTCCCTGCCCACTATGGGATGTCAGGAACCCACCCAGATATAAGGGGATAGAAGACACAGTAAGTACCTCCCTGCCCACTATGGGAGGTCAGGAACCCCACCCAGATACAAGGGGATAGAAGACACAGTAAGTACCTCCCTGCCCACTATGGGATGTCAGGAACCCACCCAGATATAAGGGGATAGAAGACACAGTAAGTACCAGGGATGTAAATGCAAAGTTGAAAAAAATTCTGAAATTCTGCGAGCTCATTTCAATAGTCTAAACTCCAAGTGACACACCAGGAATGAGGTGATAAATGTGACAACATTTTTAGGACTTTTGAGTCATAAGTCTCAGAATAAAATCTAAATTATTTTGTTTATGGATGGATTTTAATGATCTATGTCTCCTTTTTGTCAGGAGGAAATACCATTATTTGGTGTTGTTCATGCTTAAATCAGTGCCCATTTAGTATTATCCTTATCTTTATGGATTAAACAGGGTTAAATTAGTTTGGGATACGTACTGAAAAAAAATCAGAATTTTGGAATTCTTAACTTATTTTCACTGCACGTAATCCAACACCTAAACTTTTATATCAAAATTATATTCAGGTCAAAATATTACCCCAATGACTTAATGAATCTGACAATAATAAAAACTCGTACTCAAATTTCAACAGCCATATCATTACTAAGGCCAATTTTGAGATTGGAAAGATGGTCACCTCCCGATATTTATCATTTTCTCAGGCCCCAAACCCTTCTGCTAACAAAGGCAATAAGAAGTAGATTACAATTAAAATACTACATTAGGTTTAGAATCGTGTTAAAAGTTAAAAGCCCTTTACTTTATTGGTGTAGCTTTCAATGAGAACAAACAAATTTGATTTTTTCCCCCACCACAGTCAAACGTTCGTGGCAGTCTCAACCAGAAATGAGACCCCATCGAAATTTCTCATAAAGACCAAGGCTAAGGGAAATGTATCTTCAGACTCATTATGACTGAAATGAATTGCAACACACAGGAATTACTTACAGAAACAGAAATACATTCCAATTGAGCCTTAGGAAGAAAGTGTAACAACAACTCAGAACTCAGTCATGAATACTCGATATATATCCACCATCTTCTACTTTCGATTCTGCAGCCCATGTTTTGCTTCCGGAAAACTAAAAATAACCCTCCTTGTTTACACAACAGATGTGAATCTAGTTCCGAATTAAAATTAGGAAAATTCGGAAATTCGAACGCTATCAATCCTTAGTACTTCCGAATTAAAATTCGGAAGCTGTCGTGGAAATAAGTTGAATGGTTAAATACACGTATAATCATAACTGACACAACAGTAGTGTAAATTAAGTGTTTCAGTACATTGAAAATGGATATTCACTACAAATTCTCTATATGTACAGCAGTATCTCTTATCACAAGAGTTGTTGGGAGTGAGGTATTAAGAAATATTTAAATTGTTTGGGGAAGCTAGAAAATGTCTGAAAAATAGGAAATCCTAATAATTCTGAAAGATTTACATCCCTGAAGTACCTCCCTGCCCACTATGGGAGGCCAGGAACCCCACCCAGATATAAGGGGATAGAAGACACAGTAAGTACCTCCCTGCCCACTAAGGGAGGTCAGGAACCCCACCCAGATACAAGGGGATAGAAGACACAGTAAGTACCTCCCTGCCCACTATGGGATGTCAGGAACCCACCCAGAGTCCCGATTTTATCAAGACAGTTGGCCCCAATGACCTTCAAATAGCATAACTAAAAACTCATGGAGAATTAATAATTCAAACTCATGTATTCGATCAGCTTTATTGAAATATCATGCATTTATTAAAAATTAAAAATTAACATAAAAATAATAATAATTAATAATAAATTAATGAAACATACAATCTGTTGTTGCCTTTTGTTTTTTTTTAAAGGTTTTACGATGCTTGTGACAATGTTAGGTCATTTCAGCACCAGTAAAAAGGAAGATGATAGAGGAAAGTTTCACAATGAAGAACACCCCAGCACGGTTTCCTTGAACACACGGTTTCCTCAAACTCATTCAAATGTCCCGATTTTTTCCCTTTATTATTCTTTGTTATCATTCCATTCCTTTCTCGAACTAATTTTTTTTTTTAACTCGAACACACGGTTTCCTCAAACTAATTTCACCAAGCCAGTGTAAAAAAAAGAAGAAAAAAAAGAAAGAAAAACAGAAAAAAAGATTAATTAAAGTTTTTTTTTTTTTTTTAATGCAACCGGTGATTTTAGCCACTGATGACTTACTTTGATCTTGACAGTTACACGCAATCACACACCGCCACTCAGACTCTATCGCTGTTTCACATAACCGAAACCTCTGCTCATTCTTATCACTTCGCTATTCGTTCTAATTCCAATGCCAAGCGCCATGAATTGCTCATGGCTGGCTACCACGATAAATGAATGTTGTGATACAGCAAACACCCCCCCCCCCCCCTTATAACATGTCATGATAAATGAATGTTGTGATACAGCAAACACACACACACACAACCTTATAACATGTCACGATAAATGAATGTTGTGATACAGCAAACACACACACACACACCTTATAACATGTCACGATAAATGAATGTTGTGATACAGCAAACACACACACACAACACACCTTATAACATGTCATGATAAATGAATGTTGTGATACAGCAAACACACAACACACACACACCTTATAACATGTCATGATAAATGAATGTTGTGATACAGCAAACACACACAACACACACACCTTATAACATGTCATGATAAATGAATGTTGTGATACAGCAAACACACACACACACACCTTATAACATGTCATGATAAAGGGGGGGGGGGGGGGGGGGGGGGGGGGGGGGGAAAAAAAAAAAAAAAAAAAAAAAAAAAAAAAAAAAAAAAAAAAAAAAAAAAAAAAAAAAAAAAAAAAAAAAAAAAAAAAAAAAAAAAAAGCAAACAACACACACACAAATCCTTATAACATGTCATGATAAATGAATGTTGTGATACAGCAAACACACACACACACACCTTATAACATGTCAGATAAATGAATGTTGTGATACAGCAAACACACACACAAACACCTTATAACATGTCATGATAAATGAATGTTGTGATACAGCAAACACACAACACAAAACTCCTTATAACATGTCCGATAAATGAATGTTGTGATACAGCAAACACACACACACAACACCTTATAACATGTCATGATAAATGAATGTTGTGATACAGCAAACACACACACACACAAACCTTATAACATGTCACGATAAATGAATGTTGTGATACAGCAAACACACACCCCACACCCTTATAACATGTCATGATAAATGAATGTTGTGATACAGCAAACACACACACACACTTATAACATGTCACGATAAATGAATGTTGTGATACAGCAAACACACACACACACACACCTTATAACATGTCACGATAAATGAATGTTGTGATACAGCAAAACACACACACACACACTTATAACATGTCACGATAAATGAATGTTGTGATACAACAAACACACACACACACACACACCTTATAACATGTCACGATAAATGAATGTTGTGATACAACAAACACACACACACACACACACCTTATAACATGTCATGATAAATGAATGTTGTGATACAGCAAACACACACACACACACACCTTATAACATGTCATGATAAATGAATGTTGTGATACAGCAAACACACACACACACACCTTATAACATGTCATGAAATGAATGTGTGTACAGCAAAACACAACAACCCATAACTGTCAGAAATGAATGTGTGATACAGAAACAACACCACACCCTTATAATGTCTGATAATGAATGTTGTGTCAGCAAACACACAACACACAACCTTATACAGAATAAATGAATTTGTGAACAGCAAACACACACACAACACACCTATAACATGTCAGATAAATGAATGTTTGATACAGCAAACACACCACAACAACCTTATAAATTATATAAATGAATGTTGTGATCAGCAAACACACACACACAACCTTATAACATGTCAGATAAATGAAGTGTATACACAACACACACACACACACACCTTAACATGTCATGATAAATGAATGTTGTGATACAGCAAAACAAACACACAAACCCTTAAATGTCAGATAAATGAATGTTGTGATACAGCAAACACAACACACACACCTTATAACATCATGATAAATGAATGTGTGATACAGCAAACACACACACACACACCTTATAACATGTCACGATAAATGAATGTTGTGATACAGCAAACACACACACACACACCTTATAACATGTCACGATAATGAATGTTTGATACAGCAAACACACACACACACACACCTTAAACATGTCAGATAAATGAATGTTGTGATACACAAACAACACCCACCCTTATAACATGTCATGATAAATGAATGTTGTGATACAGCAAACACAAACACACAACCCTTATAACATGTCATGATAAATGAATGTTGTGATACAGCAAACACACACACACACACACACCTTATAACATGTCATGATAAATGAATGTTGTGATACAGCAAACACAACACACACACCTTATAAATGTCATGATAAATGAATGTTGTGATACACAAACACACACACACACCTTATAACATGTCAGATAAATGAATGTTGTGATACAGCAAACACACACACACAAACCTTATAACATGTCATGATAAATGAATGTTGTGATACACAAACACACACACACACACACCTTATAACATGTCAGATAAATGAATGTTGTGATACAGCAAACACACACACAAACCTTATAACATGTCATGATAAATGAATGTTGTGATACAGCAAACACACACACAAACCCTTATAACATGTCAGATAAATGAATGTTGTGATACAGCAAACACACACACACACACCTTATAACATGTCATGATAAATGAATGTTGTGATACAGCAAACACAAACACAAACTCCTTATACATGTCATGATAAATGAATGTTGTGATACAGCAAACACACACACACACACACCTTATAACATGTCAGATAAATGAATGTTGTGATACAGCAAACACACACACAACCCTTATAACATGTCAGATAAATGAATGTTGTGATACAGCAAACACACACACACAACCTTATAACATGTCAGATAAATGAATGTTGTGATACAGCAAACACACACACACACACACCTTATAACATTCAGATAAATGAATGTTGTGAACACAAACACAAACACACAAACCTTATAACATGTCAATAAATGAATTTGTGATACAGCAAACACAACACACACACACTTTATAACATGTCATGATAAATGAATGTTGTGATACAGCAAACACACACACACACACACACACACACCTTATAACATGTCATGATAAATGAATGTTGTGATACAGCAAACACAAACACACAAACTCCTTATAACATGTCACGATAAATGAATGTGTGATACAGCAAAACACACACACACACACACACCTTATAACATGTCATGATAAATGAATGTTGTGATACAGCAAACACACACACACACACACCTTATAACATGTCACGATAAATGAATGTTGTGATACAGCAAAACACACACACACACACCTTATAACATGTCACGATAAATGAATGTTGTGATACAGCAAACACACACACACACACCTTATAACATGTCACGATAAATGAATGTTGTGATACAGCAAACACACACACACACACACACCTTATAACATGTCACGATAAATGAATGTTGTGATACAGCAAACACACACACACACACCTTATAACATGTCACGATAAATGAATGTTGTGATACAGCAAACACACACACACACACACACACCTTATAACATGTCACGATAAATGAATGTTGTGATACAACAAACACACACACCACACACACACACCTTATAACATGTCATGATAAATGAATGTTGTGATACAGCAAACACAAACACACACACACCTTATAACATGTCATGATAAATGAATGTTGTGATACAGCAAACACACACACACACACCTTATAACATGTCATGATAAATGAATGTTGTGATACAGCAAACACACACACACACACACACCTTATAACATGTCATGATAAATGAATGTTGTGATACAGCAAACACACACACACACACACCTTATAACATGTCATGATAAATGAATGTTGTGATACAGCAAACACACACACACACACACCTTATAACATGTCATGATAAATGAATGTTGTGATACAGCAAACACAAACACATAAACTCCTTATAACATGTCATGATAAATGAATGTTGTGATACAGCAAACACAAACACACAAACTCCTTATAACATGTCATGATAAATGAATGTTGTGATACAGCAAACACAAACACACAAACTCCTCATAACATGTCATGATAAATGAATGTTGTGATACAGCAAACACAAACACACAAACTCCTTATAACATGTCATGATAAATGAATGTTGTGATACAGCAAACACACACACAAACTCCTTATAACATGTCATGATAAATGAATGTTGTGATACAGCAAACACCCCCCCCCCCCCCTTATAACATGTCATGTATATAGTTATTTCCCTCAGCATATCAATAAAGTAAATGAACGATAAAGTTCCCTTTATTCATCCTCAATCAGAGATTTGTCTAAGGGTCTACTCCAAGGAGAGACTGGAATAACCCAGGTGTCAGCCACAGCTCATTACCGCAAATTGAGCTAGATGGAGATGGCTTGCTTCGGGCCAGATACCGCGGTGAATATTCGAACTAGGCATCTTTCGGTACGACACAAATAGCACACTGCTGTGTTACACTGACCCCCCCCCCCCCCCCTCTCTCTCTCTCCATCAAGTCATCTTTGGCAAGGCACAGTTTCCTCGAACCTTTTTTGCATGTGAGTTCGAGGAGACCGTGCTGGAGCACAAAGTCATCTGGACCAACAAAAGACATCCAACTTCTACGTCATGGCACAAGACCAAAGGGCTAGAGCTCAGCTGTCGCTGATTTGGATAAGTCAATAGATATGACGTAAAAGCACAGAAGAAAGAGGAAGACAAGGGGGACTTGTTTGTTTTTGAGGGTGTTTGTTTTGTTTGCTTTTAAGGGTTTTATGGCCCCTGCAAGGCAAGGTCATATCAGCACCAGTAAAAATGAAGAAAATGAGATAGTAAAAAGTTTTAGAATTACAATTGAAGCACCCAAGAAAAGTAAGACAAAGGGGAATTGGTTCAAATAGGACACAGATGTAGATTCCAAGAGCACACCTAAAAGTCTCATCCAGACACGAGCACAGAATCCCACTAAGAGGAATACTTCAAATGCTTACATTATAAATTCAAAACAACAAATATAATAATGCATAACAGAGAGATGATTTACAATGAAAAAAATATCATCTCCCAAAACAAGAACTATACCATTTGACAAAACCAAGCAATCTCATTCTAAAGAGCAAGAGACAGCAGGATAGGACAATGTGTTGGGTAAACACCGATAGAGTGATAGAAGACACAGCAAATGCCCTGCCCACTATGGAGGTCAGGAACCCACCAGATAGGGGAAGAAGACCAGCAAATGCTCCTGCCCACTATGGGAGGTCAGAAACCCCACCCAGGATATAGGGGGATAGAAGACACAGCAAGTGCCTCCCTGCCCACTAGGAGTCAGGAACCCACCAGGATAGAGGGGAAGAAGACACAGATGTGCTCCCTGCCACATGGAGTCAGGAACCCCACCCAGGATAGAGGGGGATAGAAGACACAGCAAATGCCTCCCTGCCCACTATGGGAGGTCAGGAACCCCACCCAGGATAGAGGGGGATAGAAGACACAGCAAATGCCTCCTTGCCCACTATGGGAGGTCAGAAACCCCACCCAGGATATAAGTAGGTTGTGGATAGCTAAGACACAGCAAAGTTACTTCCCTGCCCACGACTATGGAGAGGATCATGGAACACCCATCCCAGGATGATCAGGGGCCGATCATGATCCAGAACAAGACAGAGAGCAACGTAAAGGGAAACCAGAATAATATGGAGGATAAGACACGCAGTGACCTCTGGCCAACATGGGAGGTAAACCAGGAGATCTATCCAGACAACGAGGCACTGAGGGACTAGAATGTATGGGGATATAAGACACAGCAAGGCCTGGCCGTCGATCCTGCCCAACTATGGGGGAAGTGCTTGCTAGAAACCCCACCCAGATGGACAATCTGAATCCAGAACAAAGACAGAGAGCAACGTGAAAGGGAAACCAGAATAGATATGGAGGATAGCATATGCACAGTCAGCCAAGATCTAACACAACAACACTGCCATGGTGCAAAATGTCTGGAGGGGTCAGAAGATCCCTTCCAGCTATGAGGCTATGTGGTCTTGTGGTATGACATGCGCTTTCGGGTCGGAAGGCCCTGGGTTCAAGCCGGGCTTGGTGCATAGTTGAGTCCTTGGAAAAGGCTCTTTACTCACATTCTCCCACCGTACTCAGGTGCAAAATAATTACCTGGCCGTTAACATCATTGTCTTTGTTGGAAAGAAAAATGCATTATCGCCAAACCGGCATCATGTCTCGTTCCACGTGTTGTTGTTGGTCGGAGACCCTTTGTAAAGCGCTTTGGGCACGTTTAATGGATATTGCGCTATATAAAAAGCCCAAGTTCAAGCTTCCAGCTTTCATTCTTTTTATATCGGTGAAAGAAAATGGCTTCAAAAAATGAACAATTATGACAAGGATTGAAAAGCAGAATAATTTGTGTAGCTTCTGGCACGGTGTCATAGCAATGCTAAGATTGATCAGTGGCTGGATAGGTAGGTGACAGTCATTGTGTTTTTGGGCAAGGCCTGCTTTACACACATTACCCCACTCAACTAAGGTTTGAATGAGTAGCTGGTTATAGGCGGTGATGGATATTGTAAGAATGTTAATTAAAAAAAAAAAAAAAAAAAAAAAAAAAGGAAAAATGGTCCCACAAACCGCCTGGGGGGAATAATGTTGTTTTTAAGGGTTTTACGGCGCTTGCAACACATTTAGGTTATATCAGCGCCAGTAAAAAGGAAGAAAATGGGATAGTAAAAAGTTCTAGAATTACAATTAAAGCACTCAAGAAAATGTAAGACAAAGGGGAATTGGTTCAAATAGGGATCAGATGTAGATTCCAAGAGCACACTGTCAAAGTACTTAGTTTGACCTGGGGGAATAAATGAAACACTGTGAAGCGCATTGGGCATGGTTAAACTGTGGAAAAGTTCTATATAATTAAACAATTAAAAATTTAGTAAAATGCAAATTGTTAGTTTCTTATAATCGTTTTTAGAAAAGTAATTATAAAATCAAAGTAAAAAAAAAGAAAATGGATGTAAAATGTGCATGCATTCAAACAATAACAACAACCAATTCTTTGTTTGTTTGTTGCTTTAGGTCTCTTCCAACACAATTGAGGTTATATGAGAGACCGCTGAAACAAAAAAACAAGCATCTACAAATAGTACAATAAACAAATCATAACTAGTATTTAGTAATTATAAATAAAAGAACAAACAGGCAGAAGATTTACATAAAAAAAAAATATCCCCTGTCAAAAATACAATCACAAACCAAAGAAGCAGGATAGGCTAGTAAAGAGAAGAAGAAACGACATCACTATCGGATCGTACACCCATGCGAACATCATAGGTATATGATTCAAGGGTGATGCTCCCATCCAACCACCCGAACAACCAATTCAATCTTACTGAAAGACTTCATCATATCAATAATCTATCATAATCATATTCAAGGGACATCACTCTGAACTAAAAAGGAATCGATGCCACCGCAGATTCTCCATGGAAACCAAACACAACATGCTGTTTTTGTTTTTTAGTTTTAAGGGTATTACGGAGGCGCTGGCTACAAATTTACGTCGTTTCAACAGCAGTAAAAAATATAGAAAATGCGATCGTCCAAAACTGTCTAGATTCTTTAAAAGCACATGACTATAAGACAAAGGAGATTGGTTCAAATAGTTTGTTTTTGATTCGTTATTAAGGGTTTTACGGCACTTGCATATCAGCGCCAGTAAAAAGGAAGAAAATGGGATAGTAAAAAGTTCTAGAATTACAATAAAGCATCCAAGAAAAGGGAAGACAAAGGGGAATTGGTTCAAATAAGAAACAGGTGTTGATTCCAAAAGCACTCTATCAAAGTACTTAGTTTGAGATCACTAAAAGTCTCATCCAGACACAAGCACAGGTCCCTGCTAAGAGGAACACACTCAAATGTTTTACAAATCATAATATATAATATAAAGAAAGCATAATACAGTGCATAAGAGAGATGATTTACAATGAAAAAAATATCATCTCCCAAAACTAACTATACATTCGACTGTTTCCCTCTAAGCCAGGGCATCTGGCCAGGACCAGGACAAAACCAAGTAATCTCATTCCAAGACAAAGACAGAAAGCATGTTGGAAAACAGATATAAGGGGATAGAAGACACAGTATGTACCCCCCTGCCTACTGGTTCAAATAGGGAACAGGTGTAGATTCCAAGAGCACACCATCATTGTACCTAGTTTGAGATCACCTAAAAGTCTCATCCAGACACAAGCACAAGTTCCCACCAGGAGGAATAAACTCAAATGCTTATAGAACATGAAAATCAAATCAAAACAAAAATAATACAGTACATAACAGAGTGATGATTTACAAGGAAAAAAAAAAAAAATCCCCCAAAACTAATATTATACATTTGAATGTTTCCCCCACAGCCAAAGACTCCGGCCTGGGCCAGGACAAACCCCAAGACATCTCACTCCAAAACAAAGGGGGGCCGGGCAGAGAAAATCAAAATTTGGTCAGCTGACCCCAAAACCTCTGTACACAAGGCTGTACAAATTGGACAAAGAAATCCGATGCCCCCGAGCTCAGTAATTTTCACATAACACCGATTTCAGACAGTGGATCTCATTTGAACAAGATATGGGTGTGACTGTTGTAGTGATTTCGTAGTCGAATGAATGAACTAGTGTGATACTAAAAAACCCCCCAAAAAAACAACTATTGTAAAGCCCCTCTGAGCACTATTTGTGGATACTGGACTGGTGCGATATCAAATAATAATTATAATAATAATTTTTAAAAATTAATAATTTGGGTATTCTTAGTTCAGAGTGATATCCCCTTATATTCATTTGCGACACCCAAACTTCTTCACGACTTCATCATCGGATACATTTGGTGAGAGAAGACATCATCTTGTCCGAAGTCTTTGCGGCGGCCGTCGATGCCGCTTTCTTGGCCGTCTTGTCGACCTCGAAACACTTCCAAAGCCTGATCGTCTCATCTCCGGCCGCACTGGCCACTGTGGTGCCATCTGGCGACAATGTCATGGACAGGATACGGGCGGTGTGGCCTGAAATTACAATAAAAAAATTTTTTTTTTTAAATAAAAAAATTAGGCACTTTTGCAACGGTACCATTATATACCGTCGTAAAAATTAGGCACTTTTGAAACGGTACCATTATATACTGTCGCAAAAATTAGGCACTTTTGCAATGGTACCGTCATATACCGTCGCAAAAATTAGGCACTTTTGCAATGGTACTGTTATATACCGTCGCAAATATTAGGCACTTTTGCAACGGTACCATTATATACCGTCGCCCAGGCATTCCATGAAAGAATATAGATTAGATAATCCATCAAACAAGATGTCACACATCAACGGGAATCACCCATGCCGTCCAAAGAGAGCAAATTGGGGGTTAATAAAAAAAAAACAACGAAAGTGCCCCAAGCAGGGCTCGAACCTGGAACCTTCCAGATCACAGTGCAATGCCTTAACCACTCGCATCCCCCTCCCACCCCCTTTACACAAATAAAGAGAAAAAAAAAGTGAAAACAAATAATCTAGATAAATCTTCTTCTTCAAGTACCAAGTCTGTGCCAGACATCGGTGATCATGGTACGCCATTCATCTCTCCGATCAGATAACCTCAAAAAAACTAATATTACTCTTCTCTTTCTTTGTCACCCAGCTGTTCAAACTATTCAAATATTATGTTTTTCTTGGTCTACCTTTACTCTTTTACCTTCTATCTTTTCTGTGAGAGAGAGTAAGATGTTCAATACATTTATGTTGATTTAGGTGCCCTAAAAATTGCATTTGTCTTTTTCCTATTGTAGGAATTAATAACCTTTTAGTTTCAGCTTGCTCTAATACTTCTTCATTAGTTTTCTTCTCTGTCCATGAGATTCTTAACATCCTTCTAAGAAACCACATTTCTGCTGCCTCCAGTTTCTTTCCAATGTCTTCTGTAATTGTCCAGCTTTCACAGCCATATAATAATACTGACCATACGTAGGCCTTCAAAACCCTATGTTTTGTTGTCATTGAGATATTGTGGTTTTTAAAAATTAGACTCAAATAGATAAATAAATAAATAAATAAATAAATAAATATATTCAAAAATAATTGCAAAACAAATAGATACAAAATTGCTACATCTTCCGAATTCATCATCAATAAATTTGCATCTCTGTATTTTTAGTTAGAAAAAAGAAAATCGAATAAAGGAATAAAATATAAAATGAGATAAAAACTCACTCACCGACGAGATCAGTGATTTTATACATGGTCGGGTATTTCCAAATTCTCAGGTGATTTGTGGCATATCCGTGACCTGAAATGATTTCTTTGTGCTCTTTAGACCACAGCAGGGCACACACCTAAATACAAACAAACAAACAAACAAACAGAAGTGGCTTTAGATTTATTGTAAAAAAATATATATATATAAAGGAATACAGTGCTAGACAAATCAGGAAGAAAAATTCGTCCTCCTTGAATGTAAGGTGGGTAATTAAGGTTATATCAGCGCCAGTAAAAAGGAAGAAAATGGGATAGTAAAAAGTTCTAGGATTACAAATAAAGCACCCAAGAAAAAGTAAGACAAAGGGGAACTGGGAACAAATAGGGATCAGATGTAGATTCCAAGAGCACACTATCAAAGTACTAAGTATGAGACCACCTAAAAGTCTCATCCAGACACAAGCACAGGTCCCCACTGAGAGGAATACACTCAAATGTAATATATAATATGTAAACAAAACATAACACAGTGCATAACAGAGAGATTATTTACAAGGGAAAAAAATATTATCTCCCAAAACTAACTATACATTTGACTGTTTCCCTCCCAGCCAGAGTATCAGGCCAGGACCAGGACAAAACCAAGTAATCCCATTCTAAGACAAAGACAGAAAGCATGTTGGAAAAAAGGTATAGGGGGATAGAAGACACAGCATGTACCTCCCTGCCCACTATGGGTCAGGAATCCCACCCAGTAAGGTGGGTAAAAAAATTATCTTGATTTAAAAGACAGTGCTTCTTTTAATTAAACCTTCATCAGTTCTGCAAGGGCTGCTAAAAAAAAAAAGAGTATAAAGTGCTTCATACAAAAATTCCATCCTTTTTTTAAATTGTAAAATTAATTTATTTTTTGAATGCACAACCAGCTTGACAGAAAATAACTTTAAACATTTTTTTTTCAAGAAGTAGAAAAAAGATCAGACAAACAATACAGATTTTCTTTAAAGATAAAATGTAAATGTTGCTGCTGGAAGCTCGAAGAAATAAATAATAATGTGAAATTGATTGTAAGCTTCAACTTAATTACAAAAACAGATCAAATGAATGTTTCGGGTTTCCCCCTTATCAACAAAACAGGATGAATGAAACACTGCAGATGAATGAAATAATGTGGTAGTGGCGTAGTTAACTAGTAGTAACTGGAAGGGGGGTATCCTTGGAATGATTTAACTTCACCGGAATTTGACGGAAGTTGCCCGTAATCCGGATTTTTTTGGCTCCAGACCGGAGTTTTAGCTCCACTGATCTGTTCACCACAAAAAGTGTAACAGCGATCTGTTATAAATAAGTAATAATACAAATTATTTAAAAGAAAATATTACTAGTAGATATCCGAGTGAAGGAAACTCTACCTGAGAATCGGTGGCCGTGGTACCCACATTGCATCCAGATTGGACATTCCACATGAGGATTTGTCTGTCTGCAGAACCGCCACCAGTTGCCAAAAGGTACGGTTGCCAGGGGCACCAGGCTATGGCCTGACAAAATAAATATAAATAAATCAGTTTTTAAAAATATATCAAACTAGCTGTTTATCTATATATATACATACAGAGCACCTCAAATTCAACTAAAATGTTAAAAATCCCCCATTTTTTTTCTCAAGCTATCTATTTATCTATCTATATACAGAGCACCTCAGATTCAACTAAAATGTTAAAAATCCCCCATTTTTTTTCAAGCTATCTATTTATCTATCTATATACAGAGTACCTAAAATTCAACTAAAATGTTATAAATCCTCATTTTCTTTCTCAAGCTATCTATTTATCTATCTATATACAGAGCACCTCAGATTCAACTAAAATGTTAAAAATCCCCCATTTTTTTTCTCAAGCTATCTATTTATCTATCTATATACAGAGCACCTCAAATTCAACTAAAATGTTAAAAATCCTCATTTTTTCTCAAAGAAAGTTTTAACACTACTTAAGTCGCCGCACATTCAACAAAGTTCATAATCACACACCTTGGCTACTGTGAAGTATTCGAAACCGAGTGAAGACAATTCAAAGGTTTATTTTTAGGCACTAGGCTTCAACAGTCGTGATGTCACTTCCCTCGTAATGACGTATAGTAACTTAGTAACTGGTTCTAAACTATCGGAACAATGGCAGACGCTCTTATGAAATATTTCTCCAACAAGCATAAAAGCATAAATCTCAAATTTTTAAACTTTTGCCAAATTTGGTTTCTATAGTAAACTTAGGAAAAAAAATTATAAAAAGGTAAAGTGAAGCTTCCACCCTCACCTTAACAGCGGCCCTGTGTTGTGTGAAGGTGTGAATGGGGACGTTGGCGCTGGCCGCTCCCACCTGGCTGGACCAGATATTAACCAGGTTGTCATTGCCACCGCTGGCCAAGTATCGGCCGTTGGGCGACCATTTCAGACCGCACACTTCTTGAGTGTGGTTCTGGAGAGTAGCCACCTGGTGCTGGGCGACGCGAACATCGTGGTGGTGGATCGCCCCTGATTTGGAACCACTGGATGGAAAAAAAAACAAACATTCATAGCTTGGCCAATTATTTACTTTTTCTGTTTTATCAGCCACGAGTGATAACTTTCAGCTATGTGGTCTTGTGATATGACACCCGCTTTCGGATCGGAAGGTTCTGGGTTCGAGCCTCTCTCTGCGCATAGTTGAGTCCTTGGAAAAGGCTTGTTACTCACATTCTCTCACCACACTCAGGTGTAAAATGAGTACCTGTCCGAAAAAATTGTACTATCGCCTACATGTTAAGTGTTGCTATTGGCCAGGGACCCCTTGTAAAGGGCTTTGAGCACGTTTAGTGGATATTGCGCTATATAAAAGCTCAATTTTTTAAAATTTTACTTTTCTGTATTTCAGCCACTAGTGATTACTTAAATTAAAAAAAAAAAATAGTATAAAAGAGAATAGCTCAAAATTTTTAAATGAGGACTTTTGTTTTTAAGGGTTTTACGGCGCTTGCAACACATTTAGGTCATATCAGCGCCAGTAAAAAGGAAGAAAATGGGATAGTAAAAAGTTCTCTGGAATTACAGCTAAAGCATCCAAGAAAAAGGAAGACAAAAGTGGAAATGGTTTAAATAAAAAGGAAACAGATGTAGATTCCAAGTGCACACTATCAGTGTACTTAGTTTGAGATCACCTTAACGCCTCCTAATAAGAGGAACACACTCAAATGTTTACAAATCATAATTCACACACACACACACACACACACACACACACACACATATATATATATCACCACTACACAACGGAAGCAAGGACAAGCACCTGAAACGGAAGACATTTTTTTCTTCGGACATTATGCCGACTGAAGACGAGGACGAAAGCCACAGAAACGAACGTCTTGGTCATATAATGTGAGTGACAATTTATATTATATATTAGCTCTAACATCATTATCGAGCACTTTCGTACCTACGAGTACCCACCAACACTCATAAATATATATACATATATATATATATATATATATATATATATATATATATATATATATATATATATATATATATATATATATATATGTATCTGGGTAAAACAAAAATAATACAGTGAATAACAGAGAGATGATTTAGAAGACAAAAAATATCATTTCCCAAAACTATACATTTGACTGTTCCAGACCTGCCAAATTTCAAACTTCAAATTTAGTAATTTTTATGTCAATTTTTAGTAATTTGACAAGGAAATTCGTAATTTCTGAAATTGTGTACGAACAACCACAATATTATTATTATTATCATTATTATAGCAGTAGTAGCAGTTGTTCTTCTTCTTCTTATCATTATTATTATTATTTAAGTATTAATAAGAATTAAAAATTCGTAATTTTCAATAAAATTTCGTATTTGGCCATGAAATTTGTCTAAAATTCGTAAAATTACGAAAAATGTGTAAGATTCGGCAGGTATACTGTTCCCCTCTTAACCAGGGCCAGGACAAAACCAAGTAATCTCATTCCAAGACAAAGACAGAAATCATGATGAAAAACAGATATAGGGGGATAGAAGACGCAGTGAGTGCCGCCCGCCCACTATGGGAGGTCAGGAATGGCAATGTGGTCTAGTGGTATGACACTCGGTTTTGGATTGCAAGGTCCTGGGTTTGAGCCGCACGCTCGGCGCATAGTTGAGTCCTTGGAAAAGGCTCTTTACTCACATTCTCTCACCGTACCCAGGTGTAAAATGAGTATCTGGCCGTTAACAGCGTTGTCTTTGTCCGAAAAAATTGTAATATCGCCTAACAGGCGTTATGACCCGTCCTACATGTTAAATGTTGACCAGGGACCCCTAGTAAAGCGCTTTGAGCACGTTTAGTGGATACTGCGCTATATAAAAGCTCAATTTAAAAAAAAAATTTTATGGGAGGCCAGGAACCCGACCCAAGATTTTTAATGACAATAGGTCCAATTTTATCAGTACGATTGGCAAGCCTGATAATGATAAAGTCTCCTGTCAAAACCAAAAGTTTTACACGTGTCACAGTATACCTTGAGAGAATGTGTCTATTCCAGGACAGGCAACCAACACGGGCTGAATGGCCAGCCATGGATCGCAGCATCTTTTTCTGATCTGTGTCCCACAGCTGAGATATAGAGAGAGGGAAAGCAAAAAGGAAGAGGATATCAAGTTGGATTAAAGATCACACCACACATCTACAAGATTTAAACTTTTAAATTACAAAGTTCCTACTACTAGACCTGTAAATGAGCTCTATAAAAATTGACTGAAATTCTTCGTAATTCGTCGTAGTGGTAAAATCCAAAGAATGAAAATGAAAGGTAAACAGCAAGCTCGCTTGAGCAAAACAATGGCATAAAACTAATTTGCTCGGGAATTAATTAGACTAATTACCATTGTTCCTTATAATTAGGTACCCAATCAGTGAAGAAACTTAGAAACGGTCAACCAGTTTGTTTACAACATGAGGTAATCGAGATGTGCTTGTAGCAATCATATAACTTTCGATTTGAAGGTGTCTACATAACGAACTTCCGGTGTTCGAATTTTTCTTTTTCATACTTTTCCTGTCCTTCAAGTAAATCAATTTTGGCTTAGACGAAACAGTGAAATTTATCGCTCGGCTGCTCAGTTAAAATTGGCTACGACAAGTTTGGAAAGTGAAAAAATAATTTCACGAAGGCTGTGTGAAAATACACTGGGGTGTGTTCAGACACGGTAATTCTAAAAAGTGACGCTTAGCCTTGGCAATATATATCCATCGTTAATATAAACGGCCCATGAGCCATGCGTAGCGCTGTGGAACACTCATTAACTTTACAGTCATTCGACTATGATTCATGAATTCTTTCTTTATTCAATTCTTTCTTCCCTTTTTAAAAATATTTGAATTTGACGAATTGACTGATTTCAGTTAATTGACTGAGAACTTACAGGTCTATACTACACAATACTTGCCAACTTTTCAGACAGAGCTGGGATTCAGGCCTGGTAACGGTGGTGAAAAATTGTCGGAACATTTAGAACCAACATCTCTTATGGTGAGTTCACATGGAGTCAGAGCACCCCAGAGATCAAAGGAGTCACCCAACCCATCTGTGGGGAAGCAAAATGACCACCAAGGGACATTACAACGGTCAGACAGTATGTCTGACTGGTGCCTCGGATTTTCAAAATGGCGGCCCCTAGATGAAGCCTTGTCATTTTTTGCATTCCTAATTATCTGATTCAATTCTTCAATAAAAATAAACTTTTAAAACCCTCAATTCATTGAATCATCAATTTAGGACTTTTTTTCGACCATGGATGTAAATTTAAGACCATTTACGACCAAGAGGTCAAAGACTTATTACAACCTTGCTGGACACCCTGTATAATGGACCAAGAGGTCAAATTAATGACTTATTACAACCTTACTGGACACCCTGTATAATGGACCAAGAGGTCAAATTAATGACTTATTACAACCTTGCTGGACACCCTGTATAATGGACCAAGAGGTGAAATTAATGACTTATTACAACCTTACTGGACACCCTGTATAATGGACCAAGAGGTTAAATTAATGACTTATTACAACCTTGCTGGACACCCTGTATAATGGACCAAGAGGTCAAATTAATGACTTATTACAACCTTACTGGACACCCTGTATAATGGACCAAGAGGTCAAATTAATGACTTATTACAACCTTGCTGGACACCCTGTATAATGTACTAACAATCGGAGAAAAGGGGTTGGGATGAGCTGAGTCTCTTACCCTTTAAATAGGAGGCTTGTCTAACACAGAGTTCTTTCCACCAGATCTAACAGAACCAGCTACCCATTTAAAAAAAAAACAAACTTCAACTGGAATTGACCCCTTTGTGTGTGAAGAGTGTTCTATACTATCGAGCTATTAGGTCCCTCAAACGTTTATTAGACCTCATAAATCATGAGAAAGTGTAGAGCTATTAATCAAGCAGGATATAAAAGTGGGATAGAAGATATATATATATATATAGAGAGAAAGAGAGAGAGAGAGAGAGAGCGGCTATATGGTCTAGTGGTAAGGCACTCGCTTTAGGATCGGAAGGTCCTGGGTTCGAGCCTTGCTCGACGCATAGTTGAGTCCCTGGAGAAGGCTCTTTACTCACATTCTCTCACCGTACTCAGGTGTAAAATGAGGACCTGGCCGTTAACAGCGTTGTCCGAAAAAAAAAATTGTATTATCTCCTAAAAGGCGTTATGTCCCGTCCTACATGTTAAATGTTGCTGTTGACCAGGGAGCCCTTGTAAAGCGCTTTTGAGTATGTCTAATGGATATTGCGCTATATAAAATCTCAATTTTTAAAAAAGTTGAAATAATTCAGCAATCAATTTACCTGCACAACACCAGTAGACAAGGCAACTGCCAGGACAGCACCTTCCTGTAACCAGGAGAGAGACGACACATAGTCACCAGAGGTAGATAACTCCAGCAGCTGGTCGATGGTGGCCGTCTCCGCATTCCACAAGTAAACCACAGGACCAAGCGCAACGGCCAGGATGTTCTGATGAGACCAGTCCAGAAGATTTAAATCTGAAACCGGTCAAGGAAAAAGAACGAGGTAAAAAAGACGAAGCGGGGGGGGGAGTGGATGTAATTAGTAATGTAGCGAGAAAAGACAAATAAAAATTTATATATTATAAGATTATTTATATATATATATATATATTTTTTATTTTAATATTACCACAATGTTTGAGACAGTCTACATTAATGTTTCATAATTAGGCCTGAAACATTAATGTAGACTGTCTCAAACATTGTGGTAAATATTAAAATAATAATTCGCTCCATTACTACATGTCGAGCGCTTTAGTACCATATTTGTATCAGACACGATTCAATATATATATATTTATATATATATATATATGTATATATATATATATATAAAAAACAAAAATCCTTTTCCTCTGATATTGGTTAAGAGTTCAGCATAAAAAAAGATACTTATATTTGACTAAAAATTTTCAACGTCCAACCTATTAATCAGGGGTGAGAATGACTGGTCACTAAAAAGGAGGACATTTTTCAGCCCTTAGATCAAGAACCATCCATGCAAAAATAACCTATAAATTTAAATTTCATTAAAAGTTATTGTGATGCAATCCAAAATGTGTCTCCCAGCAATTTCTGACTTCACTGGGAGGAATTTCAAAAACTGAAAGTGTAATTATAAAATGTGGTTGTAGTAATGGTAGTGGTAGGATAATGATGTGGTGGTGGTTGTAGTATTTGTGGTAAGGATGATGATGTGATGATGGTTGTAGTAGTAGTGGTAGTCGCCACATACATCTCCCGTATTCACAGATTCACTAATGCCCACATCCCATTGTTTCAAGTTGACCAGAGACGCCAACTTAAATTTGGCTCACGTAAATTTCAGAAACAATTCCGAACAATTTCAATGCTTAATCAGGAATTTCTGCAAACAAAATATAATCTATTGAGATCTATAGTCATCCTAATACCCCTTGTTTCAAATCAAGTAAAGTTCCAAAACCAATTTATGACGTATAAAATATTAAAATGAATGGTAGGGGTGGTGGTAATAATGATATGATGGTGGCTGTTGTACTGGTGGCAGAAATGATAATGTATGTGGTTGTGGTGGTTACAGAAGTGGTGGTGGTGATAGTGTTGTGTTGGAGGAGGTTGTAGTAGTGGTGGTAAGGATGTGGTAGTGGTAGTGATTGTTGTTTTAATGGTGATAGTGTTGTGATGTCGTAGTGGTGGTGGCAATGGTGGTGATGATGATGATGTGGTGAAGGTGGTTGTAGTAATGGTGGTGCTTCATGAAATGATGGTGTGGTGATGGTGGTGGTTGTAGTAGTAGTGGCAGTGATGATGATGATGATGATGATGATGATGATTATGATAGTGGCGGTGGTGGTGATAAGGTGTGTACTTGAAGGTGAAAAGAGAGAATGATGGCTGATGTGAAAAGGAATGATCCACTTTATAGATTTAGGTTTGTCTGACAGAAGGAAAGATAGTGTGTGTTTTGTGTGTGTGTGTTTTGTTTGGTTGTTTTTAAGGGTTTACGGCGCTTGCATCACATTTAGGAAACATCAGCGCCAGTAAAAAGGAAGAAAATGGGATAGTAAAAAGTTCGAGTATTACAGTTAAAGCACCCAAGAAAAAGTAAGACATGGGGGAACTGGAACAAATAGGGATTAGATGTAGATTCAAAGAGCATACCACCAATGTACTTAGTTTGAGATCACCTATAAGCCTCATCCGGGCACAAAGAGGAATACACTCAAATGCTTACATTATACATTCAAAATAACAAATATACTAATACATAACAGAGAGATGATTTACAAGGAAAAAAAATATCATCTCCCAAAACAATAACTGAGCATTTGACTGTTTCCTTTCCAGTTAGGACTCTGGCCAGGGCCAGGACAAAACCAAGTAATCGCATTCCAAGACAAAGACAGAAAGCATGTTGGAAAACAGATATAAGGGGATAGAAGACATAGTATGTACCCCCTTGCCCACTATGGGAGGTCAGGAACCCCACCCAGGTGTGTGTATGTGTGTGAGTGAGAGAGAGACAGAGTAAGAGAGAGATGGAGAGAGAGAGAGAGAGAGAGAGAGAGAGAGAGAGAGAGAGAGAGAGAGAGAGAGAGAATGGAGTTCAAGAACTATCTATGCGACGATAACGTATAAATTTGAATTTCATTAAAAATTTACCGAGATGCAATCAAAAATGTGTCTCGCAATAATTTCTGACACCACTTGGAGCAATTCAAAAGTTGAAAGTGAAATTACAAAATATTGTAGTAGTAGTAAAAAAGATGGCGGTAGGGATGATGATGTGTGTGGTTGTAGTAGGGTCGTGATAGGATGATGCATCAAATGTTGTTGCGTAATTCTGACATGATTTCAAAGTTGAAGGTATTAAATTTGGTGTGCGTAGGGATGATGATGTGGTGGTGGTTGTAGTAGTCGATAGTGGATGATTGTGTGGTGGTGTTGTAGTAGGTGTTAGGAATGATGATGTGTGGTGTTGTAAGTAGTGTGGGGTAGATGATGTGGTAGTGTGTAGGGATGATGATGGGTGGTGATGTAGTTGTAGTGGTAGTGGAGATGATGATGATGTGGTTGTGTAGTAGTGTGGTAGGGATGATGATGTGGTGGTAGTTGTAGAGTAGTAGGTGTGTGTAGGTGTATGTGGTGGTGGTGGTAGGATGATGATGTGGTGGTGGTTGTAGTAGTAGTGTGGTGTAGGATGTGATGTGATGGTGGTTGTAGTAGTAGTGTGGTTAGAGATAATGTGTGGATGGTTGTATAGTTGTGTAGAATGATGATGTGTGGTGTTGTAGAGTTGGTGTAAAAGGGTGATTGGTGATGTTGATGTAGTGGTTGTGGGAGTATTTTAAAACGATTGTGATGGTGAGGCGAGATAATTAGGGGATTCTCAGCCCTGATTAATCTAAATTTCACTATGTTTAGATGCGTAACATCACACATGTTTTGCAGTGAAGAATCCAGATCCAGTATGAGAAAATATACTTAAATTTCACTAAAATTATACAACCCCTCAAGCTCAAGTCTGTAACAATTCATTTCACCTAATGCTTTTAGGCTCATAACATCATCCACTTTTTAAAATGTGGGTTAAGAATCCAGCATAAAAAAATATACATAAATTTGACAAAATGGTACCCCCCCCCCTCTTCTGACTTATGTTTACATGCACAACATAATCCATTGAAACTAAAAAAAAAATTAAAAAATTGAGCTTTTATATAGTGCAATATCCACTAAATGTGCTCAAAGCGCTTTACAAGGAGTCCCTGGTCAACAGCAACATTTAACATATAGGACGGGACATGACGCCTGTTAAGCGATATTACAATTTTTAGGACAGAGACAACGCTGTTAGCGGCCAGGTACTCATTTTACACCTGAGTAAGGTGAGAGAATGTGAGTAAAGAGCCTTTTCCAAGGACTCAACTATGCGATGAGCGAGGCTCGAACCCAGGACCTTCCGATCGGAATGCGAGTGTCATACCACTAGACCACATAGCCGCACTAGTAGAATACAACTCACAATAGTCATCTACAAGATCTGGGGCATCAAGAATCCTTTCTGGTTTGGAGGGAATATGTCTATTGCTGGTGGATGCTTTGCTAGTGCACTTGCCAGTGTTGTACAGCACGCGTAAATTGCTGCCATCACTTCCTGTGGAAACGGGGGGGGGGGGAAAAAAAGAAAGAAAACCTTTGACAATTAAAAGTTATTCATACTAGGTCACTTAGATTTTTTTTTAAAAGAGAGAGAAGATATAATTGTATTAAAAAAACGTGAGCTTTTATATAGCGCAATATCCACTAAACGTGCTCAAAGTGCTTTACAAGGGGTCCCTGGCCAACAGCAACACATAACATGTAGGACGAGACATGACATCTGTCAGGCGATATTACAAATTTTTGAGACAGAGACAACGCTGTTAACGACCAGGTACTCATTTTAACACCGAGTACAGTGAGAGAATGTGAGTAAAGAGACTTCTCCAAGGACTCAACTATGCGCCGAGCGAGGCTCGAACCCAGGACCTTCCGATCCGAAAGCGAGTGTCATACCACTAGACCACATAGCCGCACAATAATTCTATCTGATGTTAATGGCAATTGAATTGGCCAAAAAGGAGGAAATGCATTCATTCATCCATCTGGCAAAACTCAAAACCAAAATGCAAAAATTACATAATATATAATATCATAATTACGTAACATTATATGTAATATACTTCTCAGAGATGATAATGGCATTTGGTCAAAAAGGAGGAAAATGTATCGGCCCATCGGGAAAACTCAAGCCGAAATGCAAAAATTACAATATACAATATGATAGCCACATAACATTATATAATATAATTCTTATTTTGTAAAAAAAAATGAATTTTCCTTTCCCAAAAATAATTTTAAAGGCCCACAATATGAATCATACCACTATCTATATCAAGAGATGATAAATTTTTGGTCCAAAGTCAAGAAAGTATTTGTTTTTACTTGACAAAGCACACACTACAACTACAATACCTGAAACCTGGTGGTTATGCAGTTTATAAATTAGACTCATGAATATCTAACAACTTTCACAACATAGTCTGTCCAAAGAAAGGGAAAATAGCTGGTACCACTGGTAGTGGTGATGAATATACTGTGATTGTTGTCAAAGTGGTGGCAGTAACTTAATAATGATGTGGTGGTGGATGTTACAGTAAAGGTGGTAGTGGTGATGATTATACTGTGATTGTTGTCGAAGTGGTGGCAATAATAATAATGTGGTGGTGGTGGATGTTGCAGTAAAGGTGGTAGTGGTGATGAATATATTGTGATTGTTGTCGAAGTGGTGGCAATAATAATAATGTGGTGGTGGTGGATGTTGCAGTAAAGGTGGTAGTGGTGATGATTATATTGTGATTGTAGTTGTAGTGGTGGCAATAATAATAATGTGGTGGTGGTGGATGTTGCAGTAAAGGTGGTAGTGGTGATGATTATACTGTGATTGTTGTTGTAGTGGTGGCAATAATAATAATGTGGTGGTGGTGGATGTTGCAGTAAAGGTGGTAGTGGTGATGATTATATTGTGATTGTTGTTGTAGTGGTGGCAATAATAATAATGTGGTGGTGGTGGATGTTGCAGTAAAGGTGGTAGTGGTGATGATTATACTGTGATTGTTGTTGTAGTGGTGGCAATAATAATAATGTGGTGGTGGTGGATGTTGCAGTAAAGGTGGTAGTGGTGATGATTATACTGTGATTGTTGTTGTAGTGGTGGCAATAATAATAATGTGGTGGTGGTGGATGTTGCAGTAAAGGTGGTAGTGGTGATGATTATACTGTGATTGTTGTTGTAGTGGTGGCAATAATAATAATGTGGTGGTGGTGGATGTTGCAGTAAAGGTGGTAGTGGTGATGATTATATTGTGATTGTTGTTGAAGTGGTGGCAATAATAATAATGTGTGGTGGTGGATGTTGCAGTAAAGGTGGTAGTGGTGATGATTATATTGTGATTGTTGTTGAAGTGGTGGCAATAATAATAATGTGGTGGTGGTGGATGTTGCCGTAAAGGCAGTAGTGGTGATGAGGTGGTGATTGTAGTAAAAGTGGTGGTAGTGATGATGATGATGACTGATAATATGGCGATGGTAGTTGTAGTAGTTTTAACACAATCTCACATAATTCAAAGAGTTGACACCGTAATATCAAAATCAAGGATTTTTTCAGAGGAGTCCCTGAATTCAAGGAGGCGGCAGGAACCTTGTAACCTGCAGGCTTCATGCCTCCAAATTTCTATAGATAGAATGCGCTTGGCCAAGGAGTTCACAACATTGCCATCCGGAAGTATAACGGACCAACACACAAAACTGTGTGTATCCATGAACGTTTATAGTCGGGTTAATACAGTTTAAGTTGAGCTTTCTATAGCGCAATATCCACTAAATGTGCTCAAAGTGCTTTACAAAGGGGTCCCTGGTCAACAGCAACATTAAACATGTAGGACGGAACATAATGCTGGTTAGGCGATGTTACAATTTTTCGGACAAAGACAGCGCTGTTAACGGCCAGGTACTCATTTTACACCTGAGTACAGTTTAGTGAGAACAACTCACAAACGCGGATGGATGGCAAAAATAACAACAAAGGCCTGAGTGACGTCATCTTCATTCTATCTATAATAAGCCACAACAGCCAAACTTACTGGCAGCCTCGGGCGCATTGTGCTTAAAATTCAAAATCTTGACTCTATCGCAGTTCAGGGCCGAGGCCAACTGGCTAGAATATTCAGGATCGGTGTTCTCTCCACCCTCTTGCTGCGCTGCCTCTCGGTTGCCATTCATCAACGCGTAATGGGCAAAGTCAAGATCCATATTGGCTCTGTTTGGAATAAATCTGGAGTGGGAAAAAAATAAAATAAAACAAAAAAAAATATATATCAGTGGAATTTAATTTAATAAAAATTTTAATTCATTCGTTTTGTTAGGGGGGGAGGGGGGGGGGGGGGGGGGGGGGGGAGAGAGGAGAGAGAGAGAGAGGAGAGAGAGAGGAGAGAGAGAGAGAGAGAGAGAGAGAGAGAAGAGAGAGAGAGAAAGAGAGAGAGAGAGAGAGAGAGAGTGAGTGAAAGAGAAAGAGAGAAAAAGAAAGAAAGAGAGAGAGAGAAAAAGATATATATATATATATATATATATGTCATGGTCTCAAGTGAGTAAAGAGCTACTCGACTATGCATAAAGATATATGTAGAATGAGGCCCCAGAATTTACTAGTTACTATAAATGAAAAACAATTAACGATTTGTTTACAATGAAATAAAAATAATGATGAAATTTAATTAAAAGAGATAAACAGTGATCGTGGCAGTTACAAATAGAGATATGAATATTTTACGTAACTTATGATAATATGTCAGGTTCGTAAGTTTACGTTTCCAGGCAGTTGATGGGCTTGGATGATCTATTCCTCTGATAACAGGATCGGACTCGTAAAATTCCACTTCCAGGCAATTGGTAAGAGGTTATTGTGTAGTCCTTTGACAGCGGGCTTGGGTTTGATCCTTGAAGATTATACAATCAAAGTTAAAAGCTCCGGCGTCTTAATGGTGTAGATATAATATCTACAAAGTCCCAAAAGATAAAAATCTTCCAGTATATATATAGGAATAGAGCGACTGGCCGTCCGGCATAGATTGTGGAGAGAAAGTGAGTGTCAAATGTTAGACCTATCAGCTTTTATAATAAGTGGCTACGTGACAGAATGTAGAACGAAAAGTATTCACTAATTAGAAATTAATTCGAGGGAAGGCTATAAAAGGAAAGACGATCTAATATTAGAAGGTAAAGTTTATCTAAGCCTACCGAAATATAACTGGAGTGAGATGAATTCAGTTCTTAATAAAATAAAATTTAATAAGATAATTGTGAACAACCTTTACTGTGACAATATATATATATATATATATATATATATATATATATATATATATAAGAGAGAGAGAGAGAGAGAGAGAGAGAGAGAGAGAGAGAGAGAGAGAGAGAGAAGCTCGAATCATTTTTGTTCTCAGGGGTCCTGATCTGATAAGATAGAGCATCCGCATCAAAAGCACGGGGACAAAGTATCAACATAGGATGCAGTCTAGATATTACTTTTCTTTAAATCCCTCTGAGCAATGTTAATATTAGAGCAAGAAAGCAGACCTGCCAACCCTTTATATTCCAAAAGTGGAATAAAGAAGGTCAGAAAATAGGAATTTGAGACCAAAAAAATACGAATTTGAGACCAAAAAATAGGAATTTGAGACCAAAAAATAGGAATTTGAGACCAAAAAATAGGAATTTGAGACCAAAAAAAAATGAATTGGAGACAAAAAAAATAGGAATTTGAGACAAAAAAATATGAATTTGAGACAAAAAAATATGAATTTGAGACAAAAAAATATGAATTTGAGACCAAAAAAATATGAATTTGAGACAAAAAATATGAATTTGACACCAAAAAAAATAGGAATTTGAGACCAAAAAAAAAAGAAAAAAAAAGAAATTTGAGACCAAAAAATAGGAATTTGTCATCAATGGATCAAAATGACCACGAGCTTTGCCACCAAATACATAAAGACAGTGTTCTGGCACAGCTGGCAAATTGCATGTCAATTAATGGGTGATAGGTAAGGGAATGGTGAAGGGAAGGAGTGCTATTCATCAGTGCTGATGGTGCCAAAAACTGAAAAGGGAGGAAAACTTGTAATGATTGCATTTTTTAAGCCCCATTATTTTTACAGCATTCACCCCCCCCCCCACACACACATTTTTAGAGCAATTGAGATGATAAACTATCATTGATACTCTAGCTAACTTCTAGAAAATGGGAAACTGCACCTATTCGTTCCACGATTTCCGCGGATCCGAGGAAAACCATCAGCGTTGATTCATTTTCCTACTTAGCCCCCTTTTCGGTATTCATTAAAAAAAAAAAAAAAAAAGCATCTTTTTACTCCCCCCCTTCATTGTTTTTCTTCTTACCGTTATCATCATCTTTGAAAATGGGAATTTTTTGAGAAAATGGCGAAATAGTGGAAAGGAAGTGTGAAAAAAGGAATGATTTCGCCAAAAGTGGATGGGTTGGCAGGTATGAAGAAAGCAATGAGTTGATCAAATGGTTCCATATAAATTGCATGCTAGCTAATCCACAACAAATCATTGTTTGTTTTGTTTGTTGCTTTAGGTCTCTTCCAACACAATTGAGGTTATATGAGAGACCGCTGAAACAAAAAAACAAGCAATCTAACAAAAATAGTACAAATGTAAATCAAAATCATAACCTAAAGATATCATAAGCTAAATTATAAATAACCAAGAACAAACAGGCAGAGGATTTACAGGAAAAAAATATCCCCTGTCAAAAATACAATCACAAACCAAAGAAGCAGGATAGGCTAGTAAAGAGAAGAAGAAACAACATCACTATCGGATCGTACACCCATGCGAACATCATAGGTATATGATTCAAGGGTGATGCTCCCATCCAACCACCCGACAAATCATTGTAGCTCTACTCTTATGATGATGACCTGTGAACAAAAGCCTCACATTAGAAATCAAAAGAATGTGTACAATGGCAACAGAAACTTTTAAAATCCTTTACAATGGTCCCCTCCAATACTCAACAAGAAAATATAACTTAAGGCATAAAAACAATCAAAAAATCAAAACTTTTTCTTTCATAAAACGATCTTCCTTTTAAAAGTAGCATTGCAGTGTTGTGGAACAGTTTCCCAGAACACAGACACAGACCTGCCAAACTGAAAACTTCAAATTTAGTATTTTTTATGTCAATTTTTAGTAATTTGACAAGGAAATTCGTAATTTCTGAAATTGTGTACAAACAACCACAATATTATTATTATCATTATTATTATAACTATTATTACTACAGTAGTAGTAGTAGTAGTAGTAGTAGCAGTAGAAGTAGTAGTAGAAGTAGTAGTAGTAGAAGTAGTAGTAGTAGTAGAAGTAGTAGTAGTACTAGTAGTAGTAGTAGTAGTAGTAGTAGTAGTAGTAGTAATATTTGTTCTTCTTCTAATAACAATAATAATAATTATTATTATTATTGTCTAAGTATTACTAAGAATTAAAAATTCGTAATTTTCCATAAAATTTCGTATTTGGCCATGAAATTTGTCTAAAATTCGTAACATTACGAAAAATTAGTACGATTTGGCAGGTATGCATACCACCACAACAAGGTATCGTCCTCATTTAAAAACCTTATATATCTTTGTGGGATGGTAAGACATGGAAATGTTTTTTGGCTGATGAGAAAAAAAAGGGTATATAGAGAAGCTATTGAGAAGATCTGAGGACAGATCCCCGATGTCTGCAACAGGTCTGGCACTTGATGATGATGATATAGAGAAGTGCCAGATGAAAACAGAGGATAAAAAGTCAAGGGGTCAGTGTCAAACTCAAGAACAAATTGACACGACACCTTCCACTGTGGCTGGATGACTCAGTCAATGAAAAGACCCCAAAAAACTTGAGCTTTTATATAGTGCAATATCCACTAAACATGCTCAAAGCGCTTTACAAGGGGTCCCCAGTCAACAGCCTGTTAAGCGATATTACATATTTTTCGGACAGAGTCAACGCTGTTAACAGCCAGGTACTCATTTTACACCCGAGTAAGGTGAGAGAATGTGAGTAAAGAGCCTTTTCCAAGAACTCAACTATGTGCCGAGCGAGGCTCAAACCCATGACCTTCCGATCCGAAAGGGAGTGTCATACCACAAGACTACATAGCCGCACGACATGAGTAAAAAAAACAAAAACAAAACAAAGGTCAAAAACTAATAAAAAGAAGATAAAAAAATAAAAACCAAACAACCAGACCTGTCTGCCCCATGGCTTGGTGTCTTCGACTTCTTGGCACTCTTTGAGGCACCGTCGCCACCGGGAGTCTTGGCCGCCTTTTTAGAGCTCCGATTACCGGCATCGCAACCCCCAGGGGTTTTGGAACCCGCTCTACTCGGTGTCCCCGAAGACTTGCCGGGTGTGTGAATCTTGGACCTGGACGGCGAGGCGGAGCCAGCTGTGAGATGAGTAAGAATAGAATGGTATTCAATTAACCGGTAGATAACCACGCCTCTCGGACAATCGTCATAATGTCATTGTAACACGCCTTGCAGGCTGACACGTTTCAATTTGCTCTGTGTTGTCTATTTATTTTAGCGTTTATTCACATTTTCAATTCTGGATTTTTATACCAATCGAATTGTGACGTTTTAGTCTTCTGAGTGATATAATTATTTCTTATTTTTATCAAAGGACTTGTGTATCATTCGTGAATTTTATGCTAAATTTTAATAATTTCAAGTGTTTTATTTTATGAACAAAGTTGTTTATTTATTTTACAACAAGTGTTCACTGTGCTCTAACATCGATGCCCAGTATTATGAATCTAGAAAATGAAACACACGTCACCATACAGTCCACAGCGATGACAAGTCTTACGAAAACCAACGATTGTCTTGAATACATTTTACACCATGAAAGTGATAATGATTGTTATAATTATGAAAGCGAATACAAACACCGTTTGGAAACAAGTGAACCGAAACATCGATTGAGTCGAGGAGGGATACGAAAACAAAGGGCCATCCCAACACAGTGTGGCCATCGGCCCACCCCTAAAAATAAAACACCACGGCCACCTACCACACAGACAATTATACTACTTATGAGTGAAAAGAAATCACTTCCAATTTTAAAAGTGGCGACAATAAACGCCCAGTCTTGCCGCAATAAAACATTAGACATTAAACATATGATTGAGGAGAGATCTATTGACATTCTAATAATAATTGAAACATGGTTAAAGGAGAATGGGGATGAAGCAATTGTGTCGGATTTAACACCACTCACACATACAACTCAGTCATTTCCGAGAAAAGGAAGGAGAGGGGGAGGAATTGCAGTGGTCTTTAGGTCAAATTTGACCATTAGATTTAATCATGATGTCAACAATTTTTCGGCATTCGAATCGGTAGGAATGGTCATTGATTTTAAACATGACTCAGTCAAGCTTCATTCAATATATAGGCCACCACCCAGTGCAAAAAATAGATTAAAAACATCACTATTTATTGATGAATTCGAGGACTTCCTTCTTCGCCTTGACATGAAGTCAAAGAAAAATATTATTGTTGGAGATTTCAACTTACACTTTGATCGAGACACACCGGATATAAGAAATATAAATAAACTACTTTCGTCACATCACATGACACAGCATGTCAATGAAAAGACACATCGGTGTGGACACATTATTGACTGGGTATTGACCAGCGTTGACATGCAACTAGCGACACCTATCAATGTAGATGATCTTTGCATTTCAGACCATCATTTAATATCTTTTGGCATCAGAGGGGGGACAGTACACGGCACAAAAACAAAAAAAATAGTTGTTTCGAGAGATTTGAAGAAAATTGACCTAGAACTATTTAAAGCGGACCTCTCTCACTCTCTAACTACACATTGTGAGAAAGAAGTGACTGGTGACAATTTTGATAAAGCAGTTATTAGTGTTATGGATAAGCACGCACCTCTCACGACAAGATCTGTGAACATCAGAAAAGAATCACCATGTTACAATTTGGAGGTAAAACGTATAAAGAAAGAGAAAAGAAAAGCGGAGAAGAAATGGAAAAAATCTGGCCTGACAATTGATAAGGAAACTTACATATCATTCAAACATAGACTCAAAGAGGTGACAATTAAGGCAAAGCGTATCTACTATCTTGATAAAGTTGATAACATAAAAAGTCCGAAGGAGTTTTATAAAATCTCAAATAAGCTTCTAGGCAAAGAGATCAAAACAAGCCTGCCACACCACACTGACGACAAGCAACTCGCGGACTGCTTTGTAGAGTATTTCATGAATAAAATAACAACGATACGGAGTGAACTTGACACAGACGAAACAGAAGCAGAATATACCTCTTTTTATGGTGAACCCTTAACATCTTTCAAAGAAATTTCAATAAATGACACAAAGAAAACGATTCTCTCTAGTCCTAGCAAATCATGTAGGCTCGACCCTTTACCAACATCCCTTTTGAAGGAGTGTATTGATGAACTTGCACCTTACATCACTGAATTGATTAATCAATCATTAAGGGAGGGAGTTGTTCCAGAAAGCTTCAAGAAAGCATTGGTGAAGCCATTGTTGAAGAAAGCGGGACTTGACAGTGATAATTTTAAAAACTTTAGGCCTGTATCAAACCTACCATTCATTTCCAAAATTCTAGAAAAGATTGTACTAAAACAACTTTCTTGTCACGTGAAACATAATAACCTCGATGAGTGCTTTCAATCGGCCTATCGGCAAAACCATAGCACAGAAACAGCATTGATGAGAATCACAAATGACTTGCTGCAAATTATCGATCAAGGAAAAACCACCATCCTTAGTCTTCTCGATCTTTCGGCGGCCTTTGACACCATCGACCATGCCATACTACTTCGAAGGCTACAAGTTACTTTCGGCATATCGGGCACTGCTCTAAACTGGTTTGCATCATATCTTACTCAAAGAACTCAATCAGTTTTAATTGGGGAAGTAACTTCGTCAGAGCGTGACCTTAATTTTGGTGTACCTCAAGGATCCGTTTTAGGTCCAGTCCTTTTTGTACTTTACACTTCCCTGTTGTGAGAATCTTAGAGCAACATTCTCTCGCTTACCATATGTAGGCCGACGATACCCAGATATATAGCATGTGTTTGCAATCCGATATAGTTTCAAAGATAACTGTTTACGAACAATGCATCAACCATGTGATGAGATGGATGTCTGCAAATAGATTAAAATTAAATGGCGACAAGACTGAAGCCTTATTCATTGCTAGTTCAAATAATAAGACAGATCCATTTACACTGGCACTGACAATCAACGATAATGACAAAATACAACTCACAACATCAGCAAAAAATCTCGGCATCACCTTAGAGAGTGATCTGTCTATGAACAAACATATTAACAATGTGAGAACAAGTGCTATCTGCATTCTAAGAAATATCAGAACAATCAGACCATTTATTAATAGAGAAACTTGCAACAAATTGGTAACATCTTTGATATTCCCGAAAATGGACTACTGCAATGCACTGTTTGTTGGTCTCACAAAGGACAAAATAAACAAACTCCAGAAAATACAGAACATGGCAGCCCGCGTTGTACTACAGAAAGACAGAAAAACTGCAGCTCCCGAATTACTACAGCAGCTGCATTGGCTGCCAGTGGACCAGCGGATTAAATATAAATCTTCAACTATCGTTTACAAATGCCTGGAGGGCTCGTCACCAGCATATCTCTCAAACCTCGAACGGTATAACCCACAGCGATCGCTTCGATCAACGAACGACCTCAAATTGAAAACACCCCGCTGTCGAGTGAAGGCTGGTGAACGCGCCTTTCAGCATTCTGGTCCAAGGTTGTGGAATTTACTACCACTAGAGATATGTTCTTCGTCTTCACTAGAGGAATTCAAGCGTCGATTGAAGACATTCTTATTCCGACAGGCTTTCTTTTGATTATGTGTATAATTAGCGTTGTTCGTGTACTGTGTTAGGGCTTAATGATTAAGTTAGTCTATATTATGCGCCCAGAGCCCTCCTGATGAAGGGATGTTTGGCGCACTATAAATCTATACCATTATTATTATTATTATTATTAATGTAAACAATGGCAGTGATTGGTAGACACAGCAAACTACACAGGTTTTACTATAGATGGTATGTCTTAAGTAAAATACCCATTGTTCTACCTCTTAATCAGTAGAATCAACACAGAAAACTATGTGTAAACTTAAACGTTTATAATATGATCGAGAAAATTGTGTGATAACTAGTCACCCATTTGTCAATATAAAAACAATAACAACGATCAGATGGAGGTCAAATTCGTTCACGTTATTGTTTATAAACAACCAACTATGTTTTTCCGAGCATGTGTGAAGGTGTGTCACAAATTCCATGTTTTGATTGGTCAAAAATCTACTGGTCAATTGTAAATAAATGTGATGACTAAGTGGTGAGCTATTGTATTGCATTGCAATGAAGACCTAACAGTAATAGTGGGAGGGTGTGCGTGTATGTGTCTAGGTTGGAGCTCCATTTCGGACACTTTCATATTTTTATCTTTTGTCTTTAGCAATCGCAATTCTGTAGTTATAGATAAGTCCAAGTTCTTTGAATTTGGCACTCAAAACATCAATAAATAGGCCATCTTGTGTTTTTCAATTGTTGATTGGTCAACAGCTCACCAACTGAGAACAATTTTACTACCATTGTCAGCATCACCACCACCATTATCATCGCTGTCATTATCTTTATCGTCAACACCACCACCACTATCGTTGCAGCCATCATTGATATATAGAAATATGCTTATTATTATCATTATTATCATCAAATTCATGAGGGGAAAATTCGTTATCCCCAGACACATATCTGAAACTCCGCTCTTTTAAACAATTATCCACATTCCAGAATATGGAATGTTTTCGAATGCACATAGAAATAAAGAAAGTTAATAAAATATCGATAAAAACATAAAATTAACCAGCATTAAGTCAGTTGTTACTACATATATACACAATATGCATCGACTTCTATGTGGGTGTCATGGCCGAATGGTTTAGTCGTCTGCCCTGGAAGTTTTACCAGAATCGACGTTGTGGGTTCGAATCCTGGTTCCGCCACTTTTTTTTTTCATTTAAAATTCCATCTTCTTTTTACAGAACGTTGCAAGGGATACATGTCCCATCCATCCTCCCCCACCTCTTTTTTTTTTTTGGTGCGAGTCTATTCTTTTCGCCTTTTGTTTGACCTTTTGATCCGTTTCTGGAAATGAATTTCTTAAAATTGTTTTTATTTTTTAAAAAAATTATTGTTTGTTTTTTTTCTCCTCTATCTCACCATTTGGTCACTCTCTCAATATTTCTGTTTGTTTGCTTTTTAATTATTTATCCTTTTTAGACATTTTTTGAGATCGGAGTGAGGACGAATATGACAATTTGCTAAGAAAGGAACTAAGAGAGCGACAGAGAGAGAGAGCGAGAGAGAGAGAGAGAGAGAGAGAGAGAGAGAGAGAGAGAAGAGAGAGAGAGAAAGAGAGAGAGAGGGGGTTTAAAAAAAAAAGAGGTGGGGGAGGATGGATGGGACATTTATCCCTTGCACCGTTCTGTAAAAAGAAGACGGAAATTAAAAAAAAAAAAAAAAAAAAAGTGGCGGAACCAGGGTTTGAACCCGCAACGTCGCTTCTGGTAAAACTTCCAGGGCAGACGACTAAGACTAAACCATTCGGCCATGAAGTCGAAGTCGACGCATATTGTGTATATGTAGTAACAACTGATTTAATGTTGGTTAATTTTATGTTTTTATAGATATTTTATTAACTTTCCTTATTTCTATGATGTGCATTATTTGGAAACATTCCATATTCTGGAATGTGGATAATTGCTTAAAAGTAAAAGTAAAGAGCGGAGTTTCAAATATCTGTCTGGGAATAACGAAATTTGGTTATCCCCAGAATGGTGTCTGGGAATAACGAATTTTCATTATCCCCAGACAGGTGTCTGGGGATAATGACAGCCCAAAAAAAAATCTCGAGAACGAAAACCAGAGACTTGGACTGGACTTGGAGTTGGAGTTGGAGAAATAGTGCTCAAGTTTATTTCTCCGAACGTTCGGAGAAATAGTCACTTCCTAATAAATCAGTCGATGGATAGCCTAGTGTCTATTCTTTATTGGCAGACATGTCTGGCAATAACGACAGCCCATTGGACAGAACTAAAACTAAAACTCGGTGCTTGCTTGTTGACTCACCACTACCACTACCACCACGATCTTCCGATCTCATTCTCTGTAATCGCGAAGATGATTGTGTTCTTGGTAGGCCATCGAGTCGTACATCATTCAATTCTTTAACAATATCAAAGTGAGACATTGTTTCTTAATTTAATAAATAACACAACAACAGAATGTTTCATAAACTTTTGAACGTATGCAATAATGCGCTTTATATAGTCAACAATGAAAAGGTGGAGAAATTCACTTCATTCGAATCCTTCAAAAAAACCTCCGGAAGGAAGTTAGGGTGAAAGGTGAAAGGTTACACGAAGACTAACGAAAGAGTGAAAATGGAAAGGCTTCGTATGGGAACAAAACAGACAATGGACGTTTCGGGTACAAACCCTTCGTCAGCACAACAATACACAAATAAACGTGGAAAACAAATAAAATATAATGAAAAATAACTTGTATCGTCTGTACTCAATGGTGGTTGCAGTATGAATGAAATGTTAGCGTGGCGTGGGTAGAGGATAGGGTGCCCCAGGGGGTGATCTAATTGATAAGCAAAGGTCAGCGTCAGGGAACAGAACCTTCCAGACTATAATGGAAGATAAAAGACATATTGGTAGTAGTAGTAGTAGTAGTAGTAGTAGTAGTAGTAGTAGTAGTAGTAGTAGTAGTAGTTTAGTAGTAGTAGTAGTAGTAGTAGTAGTAGTAGTAGTAGTAGTAGTAGTAGTAGTAGAACGCTGTAGTGGAACAGTAGGGGGGGGGGGGGGATGGGGTGGAGGGGGCGAGGTGAAAGGGTCACGGCGGAGTGGTGGGGGGGGGGGGGGGGGGGGGTTTGTTGGATGAGCGAAGGTCGAATCTTCGCGAAGGAACGATGCGATAGTAAAGTGGAATACACCAATAAATAGATAGATGGATAGGCAGATAGATAGGTAGATGGTCAGAAAAGAGGGGAGAGAAGGGAGAGAGAGAGAGAGAGAGAGAGAGAGAGGAGAGAGAGAGGAGAGAGAGAGAGAGAGAGAGAGAGAGAGAGAGAGAGAGAGAGAGAGATTAATAAAAGAAAAAAAATTAAAATAAAAAAAAAATAAATAAATAAATAAAAAAATAAAAAAAGGGGGGGGGGGGGGGGGGGGGGGGGGGGGGGGGGGGGGGGGGGGGGGGGGGGGGGGGGGGGGGGGGTTTGGTTTGAGGCGGACCGGTAGAGAGGGGGAATCAGAGAGAGAGAGAGGGGGGGAGGGAGAAAGAGGGAGGGGGGGGGGGACAAAGAAAGAAAGAAAGAGAGAGAGAAGAGAGGAGAGAGAGAGAGAGAGAGAGAGAGAGAGAGAGAGAGAGAGAGAAAGGGTGGAGGGGAGGTGAGAGAGGGCGAGTAAACAGCCGAGTGATAGCTGGGTCTATATGTATATTAATGGATGAAAAAGTGGATGATTGGACACAATGAGAGAGAGCTAGGAAGGTAGATGACTATGAATCGGTGGATAATCAGTAGATAGATAGCTAGCTAGCTAGCTAGATAGATAGATAGATAGATAGATAGATAGATAGATAGATAGATAGATAGATAGATAGATAGATAGATAGATAGGTAGGTAGGTAGAGTTGTACTTTTAGTAGTATGAACAGTAGTAGTAGTAGTAGTAGTAGTAGTAGTAGTAGTAGTAGTAGTAGTAGTAGTAGTAGTAGCAGTAGTAGTAGTAGTAGTAGTAGTAGTAGTAGCAGTAGTAGTAGTAGTAGTAGTAGTAGTAGTAGTAGTAGTAGTAGTAGTAGTAGTAGTAGTAGTAGTAGTAGTAGAAGTAGTAGAAGTAGTAGTAGTAGCAGCAGCAGTAGCTGTAGTGGCAGAAGTGAGAGCAGCAGTGGTGATGAATATGGGTGACGTTGACATCTAGTGGTGGTCAATCCTGGTGTTGAGTCCGCGTGGAGTCAGCGTTCCCAACAACTTGGTCAGGTGAGTTTCCCTACGTCGACGGGCGGAAGTGTCCGAATGGCAAAAACTGAGCACACACACACGCACACACTGTACATCGCAGTGGTCTGGCAGATTGAAGTGTCTGGCCACTGCTGTGTCTGCACAGTTCGATATGTCACGCAAGTGCTGCACGAATCTGTCACCCAGCCTCTTTCCGGTCTCACCAACGTAAGCAATCCCACACAGGGAGCACGTAATCGCATAGACTAGATTACGGTCAGTGCAAGTAAACGGCCGCCTGATGTCCCAAATCTTGTCTGGAAAGCTGACTCTGTCATACTCCCACAGGTGCCCACAAGTCTTGCATCGGGTCGCATACACGATCTGGCTTTAGGTCCATCCCTAGGTATGGGTTCCAGGCGGCTTCTGACAAGGAGATCCCTCAGGTTACGATCCCGTCGATATGCTACCAACGGGGGTTCTGAGAAAACTCTGTTGGTGTCTTCGCCCGCCTGGAGGATCCCAAAGTTCTGCAATAGGATGTTCCTCACTTGATCGGCATGGGGGTGATGCGTGAGGACTAAAATGGGACGCTGTGTCTCCTGCTTCCTGGCATTGCGAGGCCTCATTGCTGCTTCTCTCGACACGAGGCTGGCTTTCCGGACAGCCTTAAGCAAAACCCTTTCGGGATATTCCCGTGCCCTAAAAAAATCGAGCATGCGATCACGTTGAAGCGCAAATTCATCATCTTCCAGACAGAGTCTCCGCAAGCGGAGTATCTGACTGAATGGGATGGAGTCTTTGCACTTCACCGGATGGGATGACCGATAGAGCAGGTAGCTGTGACTGTCCGTTTCCTTGTAGTGTACAGTGGTCCGTACTCCCGTGCTGGTCAATACAGCCTTGATGTCCAAAAAGTTCACCTCAGAGGTTGAAATCTCATAAGTGTACTCTATGGACGGGTGGAAAGAGTCCATCGCTAGGATGAACCCTTTCAACTGGCTGTGGGTCAATGACGTAATGCCGAAACAGTCGTCAATGTACCTTTTGAACAACTCGGGGGCAGGTCCACTGTACTGATGGAAGAAGGTTTCCTCAAGGTAGCCCATGAAGAGGTTAGCATATGAGGGACCCATCTTGGTGCCCATCGCAACACCTGAGATCTGATGGAAAAATACATCATTGAACTCAAAGTGTTGAGTGTGAGCACAAGTTCGGTGAGCCTCACAATGCTGTTGCTGGAAATCCCTGGTAATGGATGGCGGTTGACGAAATGCCTGATGGCACGCAGTCCGTCAGGATGCGGTATGGACCAAACCCCCCCCCCCCCCCCCCCCCCCCCCCCCCCCCCCCCCCCCCCCCCTTTTTTTATTTTTTTATTTATTTATTTATTTTTTTTATTTTAATTTTTTTTTCTTTTATTAATCTCTCTCTCTCTCTCTCTCTCTCTCTCTCTCTCTCTCTCTCTCTCTCTCTCTCCCTTCTCTCCCCTCTTTTCTGACCATCTCCCTATCTATCTGCCTATCCATCTATCTATTTATTGGTGTATTCCACTTTACTATCGCATCGTTCCTTCGCGAAGATTCGACCTTCGCTCATCCAACAAACCCCCCCCCCCCCACCTCCGCCGTGACCCTTTCACCTCGCCCCCTCCACCCCATCCCCCCCCCCTACTGTTCCACTACAGCGTTCTACTACTACTACTACTACTACTACTACTACTACTACTACTACTACTACTACTACTACAACTACTACTACTACTACTAACTACTACTACTACTACTACTACTACTACTACTACTACTACTACTACTACTACTACTACTACTACTACTACTACTACTACTACTACTACTACTACCAATATGTCTTTTATCTTCCATTATAGTCTGGAAGGTTCTGTTCCCTGACGCTGACCTTTGCTTATCAATTAGATCACCCCCCTGGGGCACCCTATCCTCTACCCACGCCACGCTAACATTTCATTCATACTGCAACCACCATTGAGTACAGATGATACAAGTTATTTTTTCATTATATTTTATTTGTTTTCCACGTTTATTTGTGTATTGTTGTGCTGACGAAGGGTTTGTACCCGAAACGTCCATTGTCTGTTTTGTTCCCATACGAAGCCTTTCCATTTTCACTCTTTCGTTAGTATTTTACGATCACCGGCTTCAGGCAGCCCTTACCGTTTTCTACTTTTCCGTTTTGATTCATTTGAGTTTTTTCGTTGATTCACTTGAATTATACTTCTGCTGCCATACCGTGTTTTTGGACCGTCCCCATCAGTGTTACCTAGTACTTTACGTAGGTATAGTGTTTATTACTGTTTTATTTGTACTGCTATATGTTGCATTTTTTAATATACTTTTCAGTTTCTCACTCTAGTTTTATCCAACATTGCACTATCATCACCTTTTCATTACTCTCATATTTATATATTTATTTACACTCTTCTCCCCTACCAGTCTACCTCTTTTAGCACACTACCCCCCCCCCCCCCTACCCCCTCTCCTTATCATTTACATCTCAGCATTATTTTTCACCACACCCACGTTTTCAACCACTACCTCTCTCTTACCACAGTCTATCCCTCCCTTCCTTTCTCTCATTCACTCGCCTCTCCAGTTTACCTATACTTATTGATTACCTTACTCATCCTTTTAGCCTTTCGCCCTCTTTCCCTATTTTCACCATGCCTCATACATCTCCCAAGCTACTCTTGCGCTCTTCCTTACGGGACATTCGTACGTTTCTTTCCTCTTTCCCTATCCACCTATCTCAAGTAGGCTACACTCTCGCCCACGCCACCCTCTATAAAACTCGAGCTAGCAGCCACTTGAATTTCTTAATGTACTGCCTTAGGAAACGCACGGCCCCTAAAGGATTCGTTTCACATTTCCACCCTTCTTTAGGCTCTCTAACCTCATCCCAGTTCTCCCAGTTTCTGGAATTAGAATCCAAGTGTGCCATACAACGACTTAGACTTACTACAGACATCCTTCGCAAACAGATATCCAAATTAACACACACCATCGACACATCCTCCGCATGCTTGAGGCATCGTACTTATCATAATCATTTACTTTACAAAGCCATTAGGTTATTCATACATCTATGTAATCAACATTACCATGCATGCTTAAATTATGTCAAAACCAGTAAATTAGATGCTCTCTTTCCTAACAGAATTACACATCTTGACGATAACCTCCCTTCCCATTCGGCAACACTCCCATCGGTGGATTCACCCACTGAACCTTCCTCTGGCCCCACTGCTCTTAATGGCACCCATAACCAGCCAGTCACCATTGGTGGTTTGGGAGTCCCTCCAACAGCCGGGGACCAGTCTGGAAGCGATCAATTCACCCCACCCACCAGCGAACCCACCCACGTGATGGATAATGTTGGAGCTATCCCCCCCAGTAGGAACCACAACAACCACCGGCTGGTGGTTTCTGTCCCCCCGACCATCCAGTTGAGCAGTGCAGAGGAATCGGTCTTAAGGAAAGGTCTCAAGTTCATCCCACTGCGAAGAACGTCCGACCAGTCCCGCATTGAGTCGGATGTACGTCGCTTCATGCGTATTTTACGCTTGAAGTATCACTTCAAAGATAATGAACGTGACCATGACTATGACCGTGACTCTGAGGATCCGTTTGCCGCTTTCTCACGACGTAAAAGAAACTGGACTCCTAGTCCTGGCAAGTCCCCTACACTCGACCTGTTTATCCAGACTTGTCTTAGACAGATAGAGGCACTACGACCCACACCTATCAAGAGGTCTAACCTCACCCGTCTTGAATGGGCTGCCGTACGATCACTTAGATCACGTCGTGATATAGTGATCAAAGCGGCTGATAAAGGAGGGGCCGTAGTTGTTTGGGACGCTGAGCTCTATAGAGCTGAGGGCCACAGGCAATTGAGTGACCAGATATTTTATGAGAAAGTGACTTCGGACCCAACACTTGCTAACAACACCAGAGTCCACCAGACAATCCAGTCTTTGATATCGCAGGGAGAATTACCTAGTAGAGCAGAGGTCCTTAAACACGACCCCAGCGACCTAGGTAATCCATGTTTTTACATGCTCCCTAAGATACACAAGATCCGGGAATTGTCTGACACTCCACCTGGAAGGCCGATTGTGTCGGCTATCTCGTGCCCCACTGAGAAGGTATCGCAGTTCCTCGATGCGGTATTTCAACGTATAGTTCCCACC
>NC_088369.1:44587329-44589829 GCF_034508935.2 Berghia stephanieae
GACAATAGAGAATAAAAATTTTTTTTTTCGCGGCGGTGGTGGGGTTTGAACCTGCGACCTTATTGGTACGACAACTCCGCCTGGCAGGTGAGAGCGTGGCTCTACCGTGTGAGCTATCCACGAACACACAAAAATATTCGTTTCAAACTCAAAGTCATTTCTAGATCCCTCTCTCACCCACTTCTTGAGACCGCCGATTCGTTCACCACCATCGCGAAGTAATTTTGACCAGCAGTTAAGCTTAATAGCCAATATTCTCATCACAAACATATAACATAGAAACGATTGAGACATTGAGTATGCTCCGGTGTATGGGGTGAATTTTTAATTCAGAAAAGTGAGTGGAGCAGGCTCTCACCTGCCAGGCGGAGTTGTCGTACCAATAAGGTCGCAGGTTCAAACCCCACCACCGCCGCGAAAAAAATTTTTATTCTCTATTGTCTTCTGGCACTTTTCTACTCACTTCATATCTTGTTGTTACCAACATAAGTGCCTGCTCCACTCACTTTTCTGAATTAAAAATTCACCCCATACACCGGAGCATACTCAATGTCTCAATCGTTTCTATGTTATATGTTTGTGATGAGAATATTGGCTATTAAGCTTAACTGCTGGTCAAAATTACTTCGCGATGGTGGTGAACGAATCGGCGGTCTCAAGAAGTGGGTGAGAGAGGGATCTAGAAATGACTTTGAGTTTGAAACGAATATTTTTGTGTGTTCGTGGATAGCTCACACGGTAGAGCCACGCTCTCACCTGCCAGGCGGAGTTGTCGTACCAATAAGGTCGCAGGTTCAAACCCCACCACCGCCGCGAAAAAAATTTTTATTCTCTATTGTCTTCTGGCACTTTTCTACTCACTTCATATCTTGTTGTTACCAACATAAGTGCCTGCTCCACTCACTTTTCTGAATTAAAAATTCACCCCATACACCGGAGCATACTCAATGTCTCAATCGTTTCTATGTTATATGTTTGTGATGAGAATATTGGCTATTAAGCTTAACTGCTGGTCAAAATTACTTCGCGATGGTGGTGAACGAATCGGCGGTCTCAAGAAGTGGGTGAGAGAGGGATCTAGAAATGACTTTGAGTTTGAAACGAATATTTTTGTGTGTTCGTGGATAGCTCACACGGTAGAGCCACGCTCTCACCTGCCAGGCGGAGTATTCGTACCAATAAGGTCGCAGGTTCAAACCCCACCACCGCCGCGAAAAAAATTTTTATTCTCTATTGTCTTCTGGCACTTTTCTACTCACTTCATATCTTGTTACTACTACTACTACTACTACTACTACTACTACTACTACTACTACTACTACTACTACTACTACAACTACTACTACTACTACTACTACTACTACTACTACTACTACTACTACTACTACTACTACTACTACTACTACCAATATGTCTTTTATCTTCCATTATAGTCTGGAAGGTTCTGTTCCCTGACGCTGACCTTTGCTTATCAATTAGATCACCCCCCTGGGGCACCCTATCCTCTACCCACGCCACGCTAACATTTCATTCATACTGCAACCACCATTGAGTACAGACGATACAAGTTATTTTTCATTATATTTTATTTGTTTTCCACGTTTATTTGTGTATTGTTGTGCTGACGAAGGGTTTGTACCCGAAACGTCCATTGTCTGTTTTGTTCCCATACGAAGCCTTTCCATTTTCACTCTTTCGTTAGTATTTTACGATCACCGGCTTCAGGCAGCCCTTACCGTTTTCAAGGTTACACGAAGCAATTCTTATTCGTTGTCATTCGCAGTTTAGATGTAATTAGTCAGTAAAATGATATTCAAAAAGTGACACGTCGCCTAGAAAAGGTTTTATGTCGGGTGGTTTGGGTGTTGATGGAAAATTGAATTTATTATTTCTTGAGATTTTAACAATAAAAGCGGTCACAAACATAGTCCACTAGACCCAGGCGCGTGCTGTAACTGTGACTTGTTATTGATTGATCGCCAAGCAATGTCGGGCACCAACATAGTACATAGAGAAACAGTTCATTTCATTTCATACAGTGCAAAGTTGTCTGTTAATTTCTCGGGCCTAAAAGCGCCATTCATACAAATTATCACCCAAGGAGGTTCCTTTCAATCTGAGCGCGATATATTTTATTTGTTTTCCACGTTTATTTGTGTATTGCTGTGCTGACGAAGGGTTTGTACCCGACACGTCCATTCTCTGTTTTGTTCCCATACGAAACCTTTCCATTTTCACTCTTTCGTTAGTAAAGAACGAAATATGATGACTTTTAGTCGGAATTACAATTATTTTATTTGTTTTTGCCGACACAGGCAATGCTGTTAACGGCCAGGTACTCATTTTACACATTTGCACGATGTGAATGTGAGGCCGGCTGTTCTGGGGCAGTGCTGCGACTAAGACTTCGCGATGAAACCAGAAAATTATTTGTGTCGACCAGACTCAGTCTGTCACTCCTTCCGTCGCTGGCATCAGGCCTAGTAGTGCACGCTCTACT
>NC_088369.1:44594829-44612338 GCF_034508935.2 Berghia stephanieae
GAATCTCAATGGATCCGACTAAGGGAAAAAAAAAACATTCACACAATTACAAGCCTCTATGTAAAAAAAAAATAAATAAATAAATACCAAGTCAATTACGTAAGCATAGTTTCGGTGTTAGAGTGGTTCAAGTGTGGAACAGTCTACCAGAGAAAGTTGTCAGTGCTGATTCACTTAACACATTCAAGAACAGACTGGATAGCTATTGGGAAAACCAAGAAACCTATGATTACAAGGCTAGCATCACATTCTGTCTTCAAGGTAATCTGCAACCGGAAGAAACAAAGATGACACCGGAGTCCAGCGAAGAGGATCATTAAGAACCTGTGCTGGAAATCATCTCTAAGTATCTCTAAGTAAGAAATTACCTCATTGCTGTCGCTATCCCCGTCAAAGGCCGTGACTGACACAGTCAGAAAGAGGCCAACCACGGCAATGCACAGAAGAGTTGATGTTTTCATGGTGACGATAATGTCTGTTGCTGTGTGACTGTAGAATCGTAGTGTTGACACACAAATAATATTATAATGATAATCTAAATAGCTACCTTCACGTCTTGTGCTGAATAGTTGAAATTATGAGCAGCAATTTTTGAAAAAATCGAGGTATATTTATATATATATACTAATTTGTGACGATACGACAGAGATCATGACGGTTAATTAAGACATAATTGTGATATTATGTGATTATATCTTATAATTAAGACACAATTGTGATATTATGTGATTATATCGTATAATTAAGACACAATTGTGTTGTTATGAATGTGATTATATCTTAATAGCTAGAAACAGCTTGTGTGATGATAATCACTTAATTATTCCCTAAACGATGAAAAGACAACGTGAACTCTAATAATATAGCGCATTTTCCACGAAAGTGATGTTATGCGTTTAGTTTAAATAGTCATAATATCTACCACCCGGAGATAATTTATTAACACACAAAACTATGTGTAACCTAGAATCTTTATAGTCTGAGTGATAAAATTTAATGAGAACTTATCACCAAAATGGCTGTCTAAAAAAACAGTAATAAAGGGCTATGTGACGTCAATTTCGTTCCTCAAGGCACTTAACATGCTGTATCTTAAGTCACTAGCAACAATTATTATGGTAGGACAAGCTACGACCGACGCCTGTGAGATGCCCTTTTCCGTTGTGGTCGACTGACATCCGTGTTCACAGCCCGGTACCGATAGTACCATGAGACAACTAATTTCAAATATCACAACTAATTGGATTCAGTAGTCTGATGTCACGCCGCCCGGCAACGGCGGCCATCTTGGTTCTAAACAAAGAAAATCATTACTTTTTATTCTTCATGCTGGCTAGAACTTTTCATATGCCTTGTGATCAGAATGTGTAAAAGTCAAAACATGATCAAATTTATGTGTTTTTTCCTCTGGATACGCTTTTATGCTCGCCGGAGAAATATTTCATACGGCGTCCGCCATTGTTCCGATAGTTTTGAGCCATTGTTACTAAGTTACCATGCGTCATTAGGAAGGAAGTGACGTTACGACTGTTGAAGAGTATTCCAAATAATTAATTCTTCTGTTTTGATTTTTGTTCTTGGGGGTGGGGGTGTTATTGTTTTGTTGGAAAGGGGGGAGGTTGGGGGGGGGGGGGGGGGGGGGAGGGAGTGTAGGGAACTTGCGACACCTGGAAACAATCTCATACCACCGCAAAATATTGTTCAATATAACAATGTTTTATAACAATCCATAATTGTGTCTGGTTATCTGACATGGAATTAAATTAAATTGAGCTTTATATAGCGCAATATCCACTAAATGTGCTCAAAGCGCTTTACAAGGGGTCCCTGGTCAACAGCAATATTTAACATGTCGGACGGGACATGAAGCCTGTTAGGCGATATTACAATTTTTCGGACGAAGACAACACTGTTAACGGCCAGGTACTCATTTTACACCTGAGTACGGTGAGAGAATGTGAGTAAAGAGCCTTTTCCAAGGACTCAACTATGCGCCGAATGCGAGGCTCGAACTCAGGACCTCCCGATCCGAAAGCGAGTGTCATACCACTAGACCACATTGCCGCACTTATGGAAATGTGTGAAAATAATAATCAGAGCTGATTTTTATGGAAATTTAGTGCTTAGAGCATGGATTTTTATATAAACTCTTGCACATCATGGAAAGCACCCTTAAGTGAAACTTGCTGATGATGAAGAAGAACGAAAGGGATTTGAACTCGAAACGTTCTGTGTGATTAATTTCTAAGTAAAGAGCATTAATATAAGGAACATTCACTAAACGTTCTCAAATCGCTTTACATGGGTTAACTGTCAGCACCTACATTTAAAATGCATGACGAGAAAATAGCCTGTTAGGCAATATTACAATTTTTTTAGATAGAGACAACGCATCACTCATGTCACACCTGCTTACAGTGAGAGAATGTGAGTAAAAAGCCCTTTTCAAGGACTCAACTACGAGCCATTCAGAGCGGGACTCAAACCCAGGACCACAGCATCCAAAGACGATGGCCATATCACAAAATCACATAGCCCCGTGTAAAATAGATGATAAATAAACTCAAAATAAAATACTCTTTAGTCAACCTTGTCACGTTACTTTAGAACGAGCTTAAGTCTAAATGGGATATTAGCTCAAGGCAGCAGCCTCTTATGGTTTTCACACTACTATGTTATGACGATCGACCCAATCAGCAAAGTCTGGTCCGCACTCGTGCACCGTCGCAAACCCGCCGGGTAGCATCGTCACAACACACCGTTCGACTAGATGCTCTGTTAGGCGACCATGAGTTGTTATTTTTCAAACATGTTGCTATGCTATCTTGTGATGACAACGCCTGTCAGTCGTCATATGAATACTACTCACCATGGTTATATAAACCCATGGCAGGCCGCTAAACGCCACTTGCTATCCTTCACATAATGCAGGGTTGATTGTGTGAAGTACGTTCGGGGCCGGAAGATAGCAAGGCATAGTGCAGGCTACTGTACTCTGCAAGTCCGTGAACGGGTGACCAAAACCATAAAATCGTAGTATAGATAGTATGCAGATGACGTCACCCAGGCCTTTGTTATTGTTTTTGCCATCCGCGTTTGTGAGTTGTTCTCACTAAACTGTATTAACCAGACTATAAAAGTTCATGGTTACACAGAGTTTGTGTGTTGGTCCGTTATACTTCCGGATGGCAATGTTGTGAACTCCTTGGCCAAGCGCACTCTATCTATAGAGAAGGCAAATCTGTTACCATAATATGTCCCAATAAGGTATCACGGAGAAGGCCGAAACTGTGTTAAACAGGCCGGTTCAGAATAAACCAAATATAACACAGGAGACCAAACACTGTGTTGTAAAATATCAAAAGCTGGTCGGTCGGTGACGACTTAAAAAGCGACATAATATGTCGTAATATCACATCTCAATAAAAGAGTGTGATCGTAAAAAGGTACCCGTTAACAATTGAGTCGGTCAAGTCTCCATCCAGATCTAAAGGATAGTGCTAAGCAGTGGCGTGGCATGCTTACAGTATAAGGTGGTGCCAGAATCAGAATAAAATGACTTGAAACATGCTATAATTGTAAATACGGAAGAAAGAACAAAAATTAAAGAAAGACTTACTCAACTAAATAAGAGGCGGTATATGCCATTTCTCAGTTTTATTATTTTTAAAATGCTGTAATCCATTTTTTAAATAGAGGGAGCGGTGCTAGGCACCACATCAACTGATATAGCCACGCTCCTGGTGCTAAGTCTTGAACGTAAAACAAATTTGAGAAACACGGTTGTTCGTTGTAGAGTGAAGTAGTGTCCATACTACACATCTTCACGAAAAAATCAGAACAGCGCTGTTTCAAGATTACAGAGGAGCAAACCGGAGACGATAACAAGACAAGATTTGTTCGTGTGTATTGTATTGTCTTTATATGTTACTGAATAGGTGTGTTTTGGTTGTCAAACCTTTCATTTTAATTTTGACATTTTCTTTATCTTTAAAAATAAAGTTATAATTTAATTCAATCAGCAGACGTGTTTAAAAATTAAAAGCTATTCGTTTGTGGGGACATTTTGTAAAATCATTAGTCCGATTGTGGTTGAAAATATCTTTACATTTTAATATCATAAAATCAGTGACAAACCTCAGCGGAAATTTTTCTTTAGACATCATCTAGAAAAAAGGCTGGGATAACCTATATGTCTAAGCAATTGGATTCAGTATTCTGATGTCACGCCGCCCGGCAACGGCGGCCATCTTGGTTCTAAACAAAGAAAATCATTACTTCTTATTCTTCAAGCTGGCTAGAACTTTTCATATGTCTTGTGATCAGAATGTGTAAAAGTCAAAACATGATCAAATTTATGTTTTTTTCCCCCTCTGGATACGCCTATGCTTGCCGGAGAAATATTTCATACGGGCGTCCGCCATTGTTCCGATAGTTTAGAGCCAGTGTTACTAAGTTACCATACGTCATTAGGAAGGAAGTGACGTTACGACTATTGAATCCTATTTGGGCAATAAGTGCTAAGCCCCTTGTCTCAAGGAACAACAAGCAAAATGAAGACAATAAACACGGGTTTCCCTGGTGGAAGTGCAGACTATTCGGCTTTCTCGCTCTTGAAAGGATCAAGAACAAGTAATAAATTGCTTTCCACGCAGGCCTTTCACACACCTCTGCATTGTCATAATAGGAATAGAGCATCGAATTCTATGTCATTATCATTTTTGTCAGCTTTATTTTTGATTCCAGGGGAAATAATTATAAAGAAGACCTACTCAAATTTGCATGAGTTGTGAGCCTTTCAGTGTACTGATGTCGTAATGGGGTTTCTGTTGTAATACGATTCAATAGTCTGATGTCACGCCGCCCGGCAACGACGGCCATCTTGGTTCTAAACAAAGAAAATCATTACTTCTTATTTTTCATGATGGCTAGAACTTTTCATATGCCTTGTGATTATAATGTGTAAAAGTCAAAACATGATCAAATTTATGGGGTTTTTTTCTCCTCTGGATATTCTTTATGCTCGCCGGAGAAATATTTCATACGAGCGTCCGCCATTGTTCCGATAGTTTAGAGCCAGTGTTACTAAGTTACCACGCGTCATTAGGAAGGAAGTGACGTTATGACTGTTGAAGAGAATAGAGAATGGAAATAAAGGGCTGCAGCCAACAAGATCTTGTAAAATGTCTTAGCATTTGAGCTCATTGATATGATGAATATTTAAATGTGTTATTGTTGATTGAATTAAATGTGTAATATTATTTTTTTTTCAGATATATTCATTAATTTGACTGTCCATAAAATCTCCACCGATCAATCAAACCCTTGAACTTGAACATAGCATCGCATATTTATTCGATTTGAACAATGATATTTATTTCAAGGTGAAATTATACTTACACTTGTGCATTTATATGGCGCAATGCGTGTTCAGGGCGCTGGTGTCACAAGCCAACAGCAACACTTAACATGTAGGACAAGACATGACGCGATTTTTTATTTTTTTCCGTCAGAAATAAATCTGTTTACGACCGTATATTTATTTTACACCCGAGTACGGTGAGATAATATGATAAAGAGCCTTTCCCAAGGACACAACTTTCTCTGCTTAGAGCGGGACTCCAATCCAGGTCCTTCCGACCCGTGTCATACCACTAGACCACATAGCCGCATAAATATCCTTCATATAATTTTGAAATATGTAATTTATCGACTCAAAATGTTATTATTATTTTTTTAAATGTTAAAAACTTCATTTTTTTGGTCTAAAATATGAGGCAAGATAAATTTTGTATTATAAATGAGAATGCACACTCCTCCTTCTCCTCCTCATCCGCCTCCTCCTCCTCCTCCTCCTCCTCCTCCACCACCACCAAAACTATTGAATTCCGTTTGGAAAGAGGAAATCAAAAACATTTGCCGTAATCAAAATTGATCTTACTACAAGTTTATATAATGTTATGAACAATTCACTTTTAAATGTATTCAAAACCTCAAAATATATTACCAATTGTCTTGGTGGCTTTGTTAATTATTTTATTAATTTGGCTTTCAAAACAAAGAGCACGTTCAAAGATCACTCCTATAACATGTTCTGTTTTTACAAAAGAAAGAGTTTTCATTTTAATCACATCAGTATAAGGAATTATTGAAGCTTTTGAAATGTGGTGCTTGAGAAGGATGCAGAGAATATCGTATACTGCACACAAAACGAACGAAGAAGTGCTAAAACAAACATACCAACAAAGGAAACTAATGCCCCTAATAGTGGATCGAGAACTATCCTTTTTCGGACACATAGTAAGGAAAGATAAAAATGAATACCTGGCAAGTTGTGGAAAAATACCTGGTAAACGCGCCCGGGGGAGACAAAGAAAAACACTCATAGACCAACTGAAGGGCTTCACCAACCTAACAATCCAAGAGCTGTTTGAAAAAGCAAGAGACAGGGAGGAATGGAGAGAGATAATTCATGCAGTATCTGAAGCCTGGACCAGGCATGGAACCTAGAAGAAGAAGAAGAAGATAATGAATTATATGTAATGAATTTGCCCTACCAACATGTAGAACTTTACAGTTTGATTTGTAAAATTGTAATTGCCATTTCTCAGACCAAGTCAAGAGTAAAGAAATGTCATTTTGTAAAGCGTTAAAATTAAAAAAACGATGAGTAAATTTTAGTGTCATCAGCGCATATTTTACACGTTTGGTTCTTGACTTCAGGTAAATCAGTTATAAATAACATTTACAAAAAGGGGCCCAAGACACTACCCTGGGGAATACCAAATTCGACTTTCAAGCATGTGGTTCGTTCCTACATAATACCGTTTTGAGACGATGGGTCACAATAATGTCTATCCATAACAATGTTGGGTTAGAAGCTAAGTACACATATTTGAAGGTCTAATACCGGAACATAACTGTAGTCTTGGCTTAACATTCTTGTAAGTGACAATAATTAGCATTGGTTTGAAAATATTTCCATTACAACATTGTGCCCATAACAATTGTGACCCATCGTCTCCAAACGGTATTATGTAGGAACGAACCAGATGCTTGAAAGTCGAATTTAATGTTAAACTGGTCAAAAATATAAATTGTTGGCATTAGCACCCTAAAATATGGTGCCCATTCTCCTCAATAAAACATACAAACTCAACACAAGTCTGATATTTCTGGCTATAAATTCAATTTTCAATATCTTAACCAACCCGACTTAATACCGCTTTGAAGCGAAGGGTCACAATTTGGTTTATCAGACCTTCAAATAAGAACACGTCGGTACTAAACACATGAATCTAACAAACAAATAAAAAATAAGAAATAAAAATAGACAACCAAAGTGAGATATTCAGTTGCTTCAATTCATTTATTAACCCATTTGAAGAAAGAAAGAAAAAGAATATTGGTATAACTTGATTCAATTATTCAATCCGAAGATGCCTCGTCAATATCCTGATCATTTTCTCAACTCCGCATCAACAAAACTGGACCGTTCTTTGGCGACAGTTGTTGGATGAAAGTGGAACTTGACAAAATTAGAAGAGATAGGATTCTATACGGAGAAAGCTGAAAATGAATATAGAGAAAGGCTTATAGGATTATAAGATATAATAGGATATAAACCACTGTGCAGCTATGTGGTCTGGTGGTATGACACTCGCTTTCAGATCAGAAGGTCCTGGGTTCGAGCCTCGCTCGGCGCATAGTTGAGTCCTTGGAAAAGGTTCTTTACTCACATTCTCTCACCGTACTCAGGTGTAAAATGAGTACCTGGCCGTTAACAGCGTTGTCTTTGTCCGCAAAATTGTAATATCGCCTAACAGGCGTCATGTTCCGTCCTACATGTTAAATGTTGCTGTTGACCAGGGACCTCTTGTAAAGTGCTTTGAGCAGATTTAGTGGATATTGCGCTATATAAAGCTCAATTTTAATAAATTTTTAATTAATCACGGTTACAAAATACAATCCATATAACATTTTATTCACTTTTTCTTTAAATGCAAAAGATTTTGTCTTATATTTGTTACCCACCATATCAAAATGCTGTTCTGTCATTGCGATAGAGATTTTCAAAGTTTTTATCTACAAACTAGTGGAGAACTCGAAATATTTGCTGAGACATAAAGGCTATCATGAATTGGCACTCGTGTATCTTAATTGGTATATTACTTTATTGTTGAAATTTACATGAATCGAATCGAATCGTTTGAGCCATTATCGACAAAATCAGTTCGGTAATAAGGTCTGTAGGTGCGCGAAAATAAATCTGGCAGCAACGTGGCTAGATGGCGATTCCCCCCAAGGTCAGGCCAAAGTCAAATTTAGAACTGATTTTTATGCAGTGGCAGATATTCTAACACCAGAAATACCCTCAAAAACTGTTAAGGTTTGAAATTACTCGTATATGAATCTGTACAATAATCTTTATAATTGTTATATTTGCCAGTAATTCTGTGATCGTTGACAAATATGTGACCCGTCGTCTCAAAACGGTATTATGTCGGAACGAATCATATGCCTAGAAGCCGAATTAAATGTTAAACTGGTCAAAAATATAAATTTTTGGCATTAGCACCCTAAACTATGGTATCCATTCTCCTCAATAAAACATACAAACTCAACACAAGTCTGATATTTCTGGCTATAAATTCAATTTTCAACATCTTAACCAACCCGACTTAATACCATTTTGAGGCGAAGGGTCACATATTTTTAACACTGACAGTGGGAACAATGTTAATCCCCAGCCCTATTTATTTCAAAGAGTAGATAGTCAAAAAATGAAACTTTGGTTAGATTAGGTTGGGCTTATTGGGGGGGGGGGGGGGGGGGGAATGGGTCCCTCAGACTCATTAGACCCATAGAGCCGGAGATTATACCGGTTTCTTAAAGCGTGACACGGACAATAGCAATTGTTTGGTACCTTTTTGATAGGATGCTAGTCTTTCACGAAGTACTTTTCGCCTGAGAGACCCAGTTACCCAATTACTGCTGGTTAGACAGGGGTGATGGTGGGGGGGGGGGGGGGGAGTTGGAAATAAATCTAGAATATACTCGGGATCGATCTTGGTCCCTTTGAGTCTGACGCGAGTGTTCTATCAACTGAGCTATTGGGATCTCGTCACATATTAAAATAGACTAACCTCTTTTGCCTGGGCGACGTGTTTGATCTGAAATTAGAAGTATTAGAAATTAATAGTAATTATATAGAGCAATTAAAATAGTACAAAATGCTGATTGCGCTGAGAATAACGCATTTATATAACGCAATGTCCATTAAACGCGCTCAAAGCGCTTTGTAAAGGATTCCTAACCAACAGGAACACGTAACATGTAGAACGTAACATGAAGCCTGTTAGGCGATATTGCATTGTTTTTCAACAGAAGCAACGTTGTTAAAGTTTAGGTACTCGTTTTACACCTGAGTACAGTGAGAGCTTATGAGTACAGAGGCTTTTCTAAGGACTCAGCTATGCGCCAAACGAGGCTGAAGCCCAGGACCTTCCAGTCCGAAGGCAAGTGTCTTGCTACAAGACCACATAGCCACACAAATTATTAATTTAACTTATTTTGAATAACCATGTATTGAGGAGAAGTTTCAATGTATCGTATCATAGGACCTAGACTTCAAATCCAATATTCTTGGTTTTAAATGTAGTATTTATTATCTGGTATACACCCAACATGGGCGTGTTGTACAGAATTAGCCAGGATTACGTTTTTATCTGAAATGACGTGAGTCACCATGAACACTTTTCAGACGTAGTCAAAAAATGAAACGTTGTATAGAGTACAGGGCTTAGTGGGGGAAATGCACTCCTTCAAAATCGTATTTCCTATGGAACCGGGGATTATACCTTTTCTGTAGCGTGAAACGGACAATAGCAATTGCTTGCTATCTTTTAGACGGAACGCTAGTCTTTCACAAAGTAATTTCCGCCAACATATCTCGTTCCTGCTAGTTAGACATGGGGTCGGAAAAAATCTCGAATATACCCGGGATGGATCTTGGTCCCTTTGCGTCTGACGCTAGTGCTCTATCAACTGAGCTATTGGGATCTCGTCACTTATTATAATAGACTAACCTCTTTTTCCTGGACGACGTGTTTGATCTGAAATTATAAGTAATAGAAATTAATACATTATCTTTATTTAGAGCATTTTAAATTTTACATAATTCTCATTTTTTTTTTTAAAGCGCTTTGAGGTTTCGACGAAAGGCGCTATATAAATATGCTTATTATTATTATTATTATTATTATTATTGCGCTAACAAAAAAAATACGTGAGCATTTACAAAGCGCACTATCCACTAAACCTTCTCAAGGGAGTGGTGCCTAGATAACAGTAGCACTTAACATGTAGGACGAGACATGACGCCTGTTAGGCGATATTACATTTTTTTTCGGCCAGACAACGCTGTTAACGGTCAGGTACTCATTTTACACCTGAGTACAGTGAGAGAATGTGAGTTAAGAGCCTTCTCCAAGGACTCAACTATGGTCCGAGCGAGGATCGAACCCAGGACCTTCCGATCCGAAAGCCAGTGTCATAGTCATACCACTAGATAAAATAAGTCGGAAAGAACTTCAAGGGTATACTGAAAAGACTTGACGCGGCTCCTGTTTTTTGAAAACTTTAACAGATACGAAATTGACAAAAGTATCAAATCAAAATTCAGTTTTTGTCCTTTCTTTTTATCATTTCAAGGTTCAGTATAGTCACCATTCCCATCCACAAGGAGCATAAGTTATTGCATGGCGTCAAGGAGCAATTCGCGTCGTAAACGTCGACGACATTGAGTCACCTCCGTCACCTGCACCTCGTCATCACTGCCAAAACTTGCCTCCTTATGGGGTCTCTTTACACTTAAAAAATGCAAACGTCACTCTCAGCTAAATCAGAAATATAAGGCCGGTGCTCTACGACTACAAGAAAACGTCCTTTTTCAATGTGATCATGCGTTTGTAAAGTGCTTTGAGCAGATTTAGTGGATATTGCGCTATATAAAGCTCAATTTTAATAAATTTTTAATTAATCACTGTTACAAAATACAATCCATATAACATTTTATTCACTTTTTCTTTAAATGCAAAAGATTTTGTCTTATATTTGTTACCCACCATATCAAAACGCTGTTCTGTCATTGCGATAGAGATTTTCAAAGTTTTTATCTACAAGCTAGTGGAGAACTCGAAATATTTGCTGAGACATAAAGGCTATCATGAATTGGCACTCGTGTATCTTAATTGGTATATTACTTTATTGTTGAAATTTACATGAATCGAATCGAATCGTTTGAGCCATTATCGACAAAATCAGTTCGGTAATAAGGTCTGTAGGTGCGCGAAAATAAATCTGGCAGCAACGTGGCTAGATGGCGATTCCCCCCAAGGTCAGGCCAAAGTCAAATTTAGAACTGATTTTTATGCACTGGCAGATATTCTAACTTACCAGAAATACCCTCAAAAACTGTTAAGGTTTGAAATTACTCGTATATGAATCTGTACAATAATCTTTATAATTGTTATATTTGCCAGTAATTCTGTGATCGTTGACAAATATGTGACCCGTCGTCTCAAAACGGTATTATGTCGGAACGAATCATATGCCTAGAAGCCGAATTAAATGTTAAACTGGTCAAAAATATAAATTGTTGGCATTAGCACCCTAAACTATGGTATCCATTCTCCTCAATAAAACATACAAACTCAACACAAGTCTGATATTTCTGGCTATAAATTCAATTTTCAACATCTTAACCAACCCGACTTAATACCATTTTGAGGCGAAGGGTCACATATTTTTAACACTGACAGTGGGAACAATGTTAATCCCCAGCCCTATTTATTTCAAAGAGTAGATAGTCAAAAAATGAAACTTTGGTTAGATTAGGTTGGGCTTATTGGGGGGGGGGGGGGGGGGGAATGGGTCCCTCCGACTCATTAGACCCATAGAGCCGGAGATTATACCGGTTTCTTATAGCGTGACACGGACAATAGCAATTGCTTGGTACCTTTTGGATAGGATGCTAGTCTTTCACGAAGTACTTTTCGCCTAAGAGACCCAGTTACCCAATTAGTGCTGGTTAGACAGGGGTAATGGGGGGGGGGGGGAGGGGGAGTTGGAAATAAATCTAGAATATACTCGGGATCGATCTTGGTCCCTTTGAGTCTGACGCGAGTTTCTATCAACTGAGCTATTGGGATCTCGTCACATATTAAAATAGACTAACCTCTTTTGCCTGGGCGACGTGTTTGATCTGAAATTAGAAGTATTAGAAATTAATAGTAATTATATAGAGCAATTAAAATAGTACAAAATGCTGATTGCGCTGAGAATAACGCATTTATATAACGCAATGTCCATTAAACGCGCTCAAAGCGCTTTGTAAAGGATTCCTAACCAACAGGAACACGTAACATGTAGAACGTAACATGAAGCCTGTTAGGCGATATTGCATTGTTTTTCAACAGAAGCAACGTTGTTAAAGTTTAGGTACTCGTTTTACACCTGAGTACAGTGAGAGCTTATGAGTACAGAGGCTTTTCTAAGGACTCAGCTATGCGCCAAACGAGGCTGAAGCCCAGGACCTTCCAGTCCGAAGGCAAGTGTCTTGCTACAAGACCACATAGCCACACAAATTGTTAATTACATTTATTTTGAATAACCATGTATTGAGGAGAAGTTTCAATGTATCGTATCATAGGACTTAGACTTCAAATCCAATATTTTTGGTTTTAAATGTAGTATTTATTATCTGGTATACACCCAACATGGGCGTGTTGTACAGAATTAGCCAGGATGACGTTTTTATCTGAAATGACGTGAGTCACCATGAACACTTTTCAGACGTAGTCAAAAAATGAAACGTTGTATAGAGTACAGGGCTTAGTGGGGGAAATGCACTCCTTCAAAATCGTATTTCCTATGGAACCGGGAATTATACCTTTTCTGTAGCGTGAAACGGACAATAGCAATTGCTTGCTATCTTTTAGACGGAACGCTAGTCTTTCACAAAGTAATTTCCGCCAACATATCTAGTTCCTGCTAGTTAGACATGGGGTCGGAAAAAATCTCGAATATACCCGGGATGGATCTTGGTCCCTTTGCGTCTGACGCTAGTGCTCTATCAACTGAGCTATTGGGATCTCGTCACTTATTATAATAGACTAACCTCTTTTTCCTGGACGACGTGTTTGATCTGAAATTATAAGTAATAGAAATTAATACATTATCTTTATTTAGAGCATTTTCAATTTTACATAATTCTCATTGCGCTAACAAAAAAAAAAATACGTGAGCATTTACAAAGCGCACTATCCACTAAACCTTCTCAAGGGAGTGGTGCCTAGATAACAGTAGCACTTAACATGTAGGACGAGACATGACGCCTGTTAGGCGATATTACATTTTTTTTCGGCCAGACAACGCTGTTAACGGTCAGGTACTCATTTTACACCTGAGTACAGTGAGAGAATGTGAGTTAAGAGCCTTCTCCAAGGACTCAACTATGGTCCGAGCGAGGATCGAACCCAGGACCTTCCGATCCGAAAGCCAGTGTCATAGTCATACCACTAGATAAAATAAGTCGGAAAGAACTTCAAGGGTATACTGAAAAGACTTGACGCGGCTCCTGTTTTTTGAAAACTTTAACAGATACGAAATTGACAAAAGTATCAAATCAAAATTCAGTTTTTGTCCTTTCTTTTTATCATTTCAAGGTTCAGTATAGTCACCATTCCATCCACAAGGAGCATAAGTTATTGCATGGCGTCAAGGAGCAATTCGCGTCGTAAACGTCGACGACATTGAGTCACCTCCGTCACCTGCACCTCGTCATCACTGCCAAAACTTGCCTCCTTAGGGTGTCTCTTTACACTTAAAAAATGCAAAAGTCACTCTCAGCTAACTCAGAAATATAAGGCCGGTGCTCTACGACTACAAGAAAACGTCCTTTTTCAATGTGATCATGCGTTTGTAAAGCGCTTTGAGCAGATTTAGTGGATATTGCGCTATATAAAGCTCAATTTTAATAAATTTTTAATTAATCACGGTTACAAAATACAATCCATATAACATTTTATTCACTTTTTCTTTAAATGCAAAAGATTTTGTCTTATATTTGTTACCCACCATATCAAAACGCTGTTCTGTCATTGCGATAGAGATTTTCAAAGTTTTTATCTACAAGCTAGTGGAGAACTCAAAATATTTGCTGAGACATAAAGGCTATCATGAATTGGCACTCGTGTATCTTAATTGGTATATTACTTTATTGTTGAAATTTACATGAATCGAATCGAATCGTTTGAGCCATTATCGACAAAATCAGTTCGGTAATAAGGTCTGTAGGTGCGCGAAAATAAATCTGGCAGCAACGTGGCTAGATGGCGATTCCCCCCAAGGTCAGGCCAAAGTCAAATTTAGAACTGATTTTCATGCACTAGCAGATATTCTAGATTACCAGAAAAACCCTCAAAAACTGTTAAGGTTTGAAATTACTCGTATATGAATCTGTACAATAATCTTTATAATTGTTATATTTGCCAGTAATTCTGTGATCGTTGACAAATATTTAAGGGGCGGTTTGGGTCTAATTTATTATGAAAATCCTTCAAAAATTTGATTTGGAGATTTTGGTGGCAAATGATATTTTATTATCTTAGAAATAATATAATTGTAGTCCAAATTCTTAAAGTAGTCTAGACTATAAAGGCACGAAAAACACAGTCAAAAATAGTACAGGTAGTAAGAAAAGTGTGAAAAACGGGAAGCTATTTTGCTATTTTCTAAATATGTCATTTTTCTAATGGTATGGGAAACTGTTTCAAACGTTTCTCTGAATCTATTCAATGAAATTGTCTGAAAATTTTCACAGTTACCACAGAGATAATGTATTATGTCACCATAGAGAGATTTTTTGGAAAAGATTTGTGAATTTTAAATTATAATTCTAAATCTGAATTTTTTACATCAATTTTGTCATAACATTTTGATTCTCAACTTTGTAATGTTCTAATAAAAATTCCATAAGCTAAAGCCGTAAAATCTCTCTATGGTGACACACTATGGTACAATGTTGCCAAGAGGGAAGAATATGGAGGTCATTCCTTCATTAGTTTTTGTGGAACGTTTTCCACAAGATTGTTATATATTTTTATACCAGACTCCCAAATTAGATCGCAAAACGGGTATCAACACAGATAATTAAATTTTTTCACCATAAATGTTGTTTTTTAACCTATATTGACGATACAGAATGATTAAAACCGCCCAATATAGGTAATTTTTTAGAAAAGACCCAAACCGCCCCTTAACACTGACTGTAGGAACAATGTTAATCCCCAGCCCTATTTCTTTCAAAGAGTAGATAGTCAAAAAATGAAACTTTGGTTAGATTAGGTTAGGCTTATTGGGGGGGGGGGGGGGGGGGGGGGGTCCGTCAGACTCATTAGACCCATAGAGCCGGAGATTATACCGGTTTCTTATAGCGTGACACAAACAATAGCAATTGCTTGGTACCTTTTGGATAGGATGCTAGTCTTTCACGAAGTACTTTTCGCCTAGCAAAGATACCCAGTTACCCAATTAGTGCTGGTTAGACAGGGGTGATGGGGGGGCGGGGGGGGGGGGAGTTGGAAATAAATCTAGAATATACTCGGGATCGATCTTGGTCCCTTTGAGTCTGACGCGAGTGTTCTATCAACTGAGCTATTGGGATCTCGTCACTTATTAAAATAGACTAACCTCTTTTGCCTGGACGACGCGTTTGATCTGAAATTAGAAGTAATAGAAATTAATAGTAATTATATAGAGCATTTAAAATAGTACAAAATGCTGATTGCGCTGAGAATAACGCATTTATATAACGCAATATCAATTAAACGCGCTCAAAGCGCTTTGTAAAGGATCCCTAACCAACAGGAACACGTAACATGTAGAACGTAACATGAAGCCTGTTAGGCGATATTGCATTGTTTTTCAACAGAAGCAACGTTGTTAAAGTTTAGGTACTCGTTTTACACCTGAGTAAAGTGAGAGCTTATGAGTACAGAGGCTTTTCTAAGGACTCAGCTATGCGCCAAACGAGGCTGAAGCCCAGGACCTTCCAGTCGAAGGCAAGTGTCTTGCTACAAGACCACATAGCCACACAAATTGTTAATTACATTTATTTTGAATAACCATGTATTGAGGAGAAGTTTCAATGTATCGTATCATAGGACTTAGACTTCAAATCCAATATTTTTGGTTTTAAATTTAGTATTTATTATCTGGTATACACCCAACATGGGCGTGTTGTACAGAATTAGCCAGGATGACGTTTTTATCTGAAATGACGTGAGTCACCATGAACACTTTTCAGACGTAGTCAAAAAATGAAACGTTGTATAGAGTACAGGGCTTAGTGGGGGAAATGCACTCCTTCAAAATCGTATTTCCTATGGAACCGGGGATTATAACTTTTTTTGTAGCGTCAAACGGACAATAGCAATTGCTTGCTATCTTTTAGACGGAACGCTAGTCTTTCACAAAGTAATTTCCGCCAACATATCTAGTTCCTGCTAGTTAGACATGGGGTCGGAAAAAATCTCGAATATACCCGGGATGGATCTTGGTCCCTTTGCGTCTGACGCTAGTGCTCTATCAACTGAGCTATTGGGATCTCGTCACTTATTATAATAGACTAACCTCTTTTTCCTGGGCGACGTGTTTGATTTGCTGAAATGACAGAGGAAAACGCCAGGTAAAATATAATAAAAATCTTATTCAACGAGTTCAAAGCATTTTTCAACGATTACGTATTTACTAAGAAATCCTAGGGTTTTCCAATAGGGAATGGGATTAGCGGAAGAGTAGCGTCCCTTGATTGGACGTCACCCATAGTCTGTGACGTCACCGGCAGAAAAAGTTATTAGAGAGAGAACGTCATGTTGGTTGTGCGCATGCGTCTCTCGTCCTCGCCAGGTTATCTGGGTTCAAGTCCCAGCCAGTGTTTCTAACTTTTGCGTGTGTAAATTATTGCTGGCTTTAAGGGTATTCTCAATTGTTAATTTTAGTTGAGTTCTTTAATTTAATTTTATTAAGACATTTTTTTTCTTCAATTACAATTGAACTTAATTATAGCTTTGCTTTTCAGGAAACCAAGTGTTGAGAAAACCAACATTAGAATATATATGCAATGTATGGTTTTTCTTATGTGAATTGTGTCTTTTGAATGGCCGTCTTTGTCTTTTACTTTAAGGAGGCTGAACCACCCGTTTTCCTTTTCTTGTTCTCTCTCCATTTCCCTGTCTTCTTCTTCTCATTCCAATTTCACTTTCATTATATTATCTTGTTCTTTAGTTGTATTAATGATATGAAAGCTATTGATTACTAACTGTTCAAAAATTACTTCTATTTTGATATTGTTTGATCTTTACAAGAAAGACTCTCCAGTTCTGGTATGGCTCTTTCATGCTACCTCTAATTTTTGTCAAAAAATCTTATTTTTAACATTCATTCT
>NC_088369.1:44612438-44631032 GCF_034508935.2 Berghia stephanieae
GATGTGGTCAAAGCCCTTACAACAATGAACCTACAGAACAAGACTGGAACCTCTGTATTACAACTTTTCGACAAAGACAGCGTTATTAACGACCAGGTACTCATTTTACACTATAGTACAGAGAGAGAATGTGAGTAGAGAGCATTTATACAGGACTCAATATTGAGCTGCCCGAAGAGGAACTCGAACGCACGATATAAGGCGAGTGCCACACCATACCCACAAAGCACACAATATACAATATAAAATGCCATAATCTTATATAGAATTTTTAATCCTACTATTTCTTAATAAATCAATGAGTTATAGTCTATATTCTTTTATTCACATTCACACCAATCAAACATTGTTGACATTCTCCCGTTTTTCTCCATTAACGACAATTGGAGATTTTGGACTTTAATCAGTGTTCACTACTTTGGTCTTTTTGCCATTTACGACCAGGTCTTTGTCCTCTCTATGTTGTTTTACAGATAGCATTCGCCTGTCTCATCCGAAAGGCATGAATGAAAGGAGTGCATCAGGGTCGTCAGCATATCTCACATCTAAGATTGGATTCTCATGTAAGTTTTGGTACACTGTAGTTTGGTGAAGTTTCATAATCAACGACCACTTTTATGATAGATTCAGTGTGGAGGCTGAAAAAAATTACTTGAGCTTTTATATAGTGCAATATACTCTAAACTTGCTCAAAGTGTCTTACAAAGGGATCCAAGCCAACAGCAACCTAAAATTGTTGGAGGTTACATGACGGCTGTCAGGCGATATTACAATTTTTTCGGACACAAACAACGCTGTTAACGGCCAGATATTGATTTTAGTCCCGAGTACGGTGAGAGAACGTGAGTGAAGAGCCTTTTTATTGACTGAACTATGCGCCAACGAGGCTCAATCCAGAACCTTCCGATCCGAAAGCTTGTGCCATACCAAAAAGACACATAGCCGTACAACTATGTAACTCCAGGGGTCTCTAAAGCGGTTATTATGCCGTTAATGAATCAAAATATCGGAATTTCAATTTGTAGCCACAAATATGGAAACTTGATGTTCATTGTGGAGAAATAAAACAATTTCTTTCATTACAAAAAAAAACCAATGTTCGTATTTTCTGGATCATGTTCATTTCAAATTGATTTTAAGGGCGTGGTTCATACCGACATCACACCGTTTTCAGACGGGGGGGGGGGGGGGGGGTGGGGGTGGGGGGGGTTCAATATGTGATAATCCGTAATGAAAACCGTACTTCTCTTCTGCCTCTAATGTGTTCATCTGAAATAAATACAAGATAGGTCTTTTTTAAAATCCATAAATCTTGAGCAGTTAATTGGGAAATGTCCCACGAGATGTGGTCAAAGCTTACACAATGAACCTAACAGAACAAGACTAGAACCTCTGTATTACAACTTTCGACAAAGACAGCGTTATTGACGACCAGGTCTTCATTTTTTTCACTCTAGTACAGAGAGGGAAATGTCCACGAGATGTGGTCAAAGCCTTACAAACAATGAAACCTACAGAAACAAGACTAGAACCTCTGTATTAACAACTTTTCGACAAAGACAGCGTTATGGACGACGGTACTCATTTTAAACTCTAGTACAGAGGGGAAATGTCCCGAGATTGGTCAAGCCCTTACAACAATGAACCTACAGAACAAGACTAGAACCTTGTATTACAACTTTTCGACAAAGACAGCGTTATTGACGACCAGTTACTCATTTTACACTCTAGTACAGAGAGGGAATGTCCACGAGATGTGATAAAGCCCTTACAACATGAACCTACAGAACAGACTAGAACCTCTGTATTACAACTTTTCGACAAAGACAGCGTTATTAACTACCAGGTACTCATTTTACACATCTAGTACAGGAGGGAATGTGAGGTAGAGAAAAATTTAATAAAGGACTCAATATTGCGCTGCCCGAAGCGGGACTCAAACCCATGACATACCGGTCTAAGGCGATTGCCTACCTTTAGCCCACAAAGCCACACAATATACAAATAAATGCCATTATCGTTATTATGAATTTTTTAATCGTACTATTTTCTTATTAAATGAGTTAAAGTCTATATATATTCTTTTATTCACATTCACACCAATCAAAACAATTGTTGACATTCTCCCGTTTTTCTCCATTAACGACAATTGGAGTTTTGGACTTTAATCAGTGTTCACTACTTTGGTCTTTTTGCCATTTACGACCAGGTCTTTGTCCTCTCTATGTTGTTTTACAGATAGCATTCGCCTGTCTCATCCAGAAGGCATGAATGAAAGGAGGCATCAGGGTCGTCAGCATATCTCACATCTAAGATTGGATTCTCATGTAAGTTTTGGTACACTGTAGTTTGGTGAAGTTTCATAATCAACGACCACTTTTATGATAGATTCAGTGTGGAGGCTGAAAAAATAACTTGAGCTTTTATATAGTGGAATATACTCTAAAACTTACTCAAAGCTTTTACAAAGGGATCCAAGCCAACAGCAATCCTTAAAATGTTGGAGGTTACATGACGGCTGTCAGGCGATATTACAATTTTTTCGGGACACAAACAACGCTGTTAAGGGCCAGATATTGATTTTAGTCCCGAGTAGGGTGAGAGAACGTGAGTGAAGAGCCTTTTTCATTGACTGAACTATGCGCCAAACGAGGTCAATCCCAGAACCTTCCGATCCGAAAGCTTGTGCCATACCACAAGACCACATAGCCGTACAACTATGTAATCAGCGTCTCTAAGCGGTATTATGCCGTTATGAATCAAATATCGGAATTTCAATTTGTAGCCACAAATATGGAACTTGATGTTCATTGTGGAGAAATAAAACAATTTCTTACATTACAAAAAACACAAAGTTCGTATTTATTCTGATCATGTTAATTTTAAATTGAATTTTAAGGGCGTGGTTCATACCGACATCACACCGTTTTCAGACGGGGGGGGGGGGGGGGGTGGGGGTGGTGGTGGGGGTTACATATATGTGATAATCCGTAATGAAAGCCGTACCTTCTCTTCTGCCTCTAATGTGTTCATCTGAAATAAAATACAATATAAAGTCTTTTTTTTAAATCTCATAAATCTTGAGCAGTTAATTAGGGAAATGTCCACGAGATGTGGTCAAAGCCCTTACAACAATGAACCTACAGAACAAGACTAGAACCTCTGTATTACAACTTTTCGACAAAGACAGCGTTATTGACGACCAGGTACTCATTTTACACTCTAGTACAGAGAGGGAAATGTCCACGAGATGTGGTCAAAGCCCTTACAACAATGAACCTACAGAACAAGACTAGAACCTCTGTATTACAACTTTCGACAAAGACAGCGTTATTGACGACCAGGTACTCATTTTACACTCTAGTACAGAGAGGGAAATGTCCACGAGATGTGGTCAAAGCCCTTACAACAATGAACCTACAGAACAAGACTAGAACCTCTGTATTACAACTTTTCGACAAAGACAGCGTTATGGACGACCAGGTACTCATTTTAAACTCTAGTACAGAGAGGGAAATGTCCACGAGATGTGGTCAAAGCCCTTACAACAATAAACCCTACAGAACAAGACTAGAACCTCTGTATTACAACTTTTCGACAAAGACAGCGTTATTAGACGACAGGTACTCATTTTACACTCTAGTACAGAGAGGGAATGTCCACGAGATGTGATCAAAGCCCTTACAACAATGAACCTACAGAACAAGACTAGAACCTCTGTATTACAACTTTTCGACAAAGACAGGGTTATTGACGACCAGGTACTCATTTTACACTCTAGTACAGAGAGGGAATGTGATTAGAGAGCATTTATAAAGGACTCAATATTGCGCTGCCCGAAACGGGACTCGAACGCACGACATACCGGTATAAGGCGAGTGCGATACCATTAGCCCACAAAGCCATACAATATACAATATAAATGGCATTATCGTTGTTATAGAAATTTTAATCCTACTAGTTTCTTAATTAATGAGTTAAAGTCTATATTCTTTTATTCACATTCACACCAATCAAACATTGTTGACATTCTCCCGTTTTTCTCCATTAACGACAATATGGAGATTTTGGACTTTAATCAGTGTTCACTACTTTGGTCTTTTTGCCATTTACGACCAGGTCTTTGTCCTCTCTATGTTGTTTTACAGATAGCATTCGCCTGTCTCATCCAGAAGGCATGAATGAAAGGAGTGCATCAGGGTCGTCAGCATATCTCACATCTAAGATTGGATTCTCATGTAAGTTTGGTGCACTCTGTTTGGCTATTTTATCATCAACGACCACTTTTATGATAGATTCAGTGTGGAGGCTGAAGAAAATTACTTGAGCTTTTATATAGTGCAATATACTCTAAACTTGCTCAAAGTGTCTTACAAAGGGATCCAAGCCAACAGCAACCCTTAAAATGTTGGAGGTTACATGACGGCTGTCAGGCGATATTACAATTCTTTCGGACAGAGACAACGCTGTTAACGGCCAGATATTCATTTTACACCCTAGTACGGTGAGAGAACGTGAGTGAAGAGCCTTTTTCATTGACTGAACTATGCGCCGAGCGAGGCTCGATCCCAGGACCTTCCGATCTGAAATCGAGTGCCATACCACAAGACCACATAGCCGTACAACTATGTAACTTAGCGTCTCTAAACGGTATTATGCCGTTATGAATCAAATACCGGAATTTGAATTTGTAGCCACAAATATGGAATTTAAGGTTCATTTCCATTCGATATTGTGGAGAAATAAAACAATTTCTTACATTACAAAAAACACAAAGTTCGTATTTATTCTGATCATGTTAATTTTAAATTGAATTTTAAGGGCATGATTCATGCCGACATAATACCGTTTTGAGAGGGGGGCGGGGGGGGGGGGTTACTTTATATATGTGATAATCCGTAATGAAAGCCATACCTTCTCTTCTGCCTCTAATGTGTTTCATCTGAAATAAAATACAATATAAAGTCTTTTTTTAATCTCATAAATCTTGAGCAGTTAATTAGGGAAATGTCCACGAGATGTGGTCAAAGCCCTTACAACAATGAACCTACAGAACAAGACTGGAACCTCTGTATTACAACTTTTCGACAAAGACAGCGTTATTGCGACAGGTACTCATTTTACACTCTAGTACAGAGAGTGAAATGTCCACGAGATGTGGTCAAAGCCCTTACAACAATGAACCTACAGAACAAGACTAGAACCTCTGTATTACAACTTTTCGACAAAGACAGCGTTATTGACGACCAGGTACTCATTTTACACTCTAGTACAGAGAGGGAAATGTCCACGAGATGTGGTCAAAGCCCTTACAACAATGAACCTACAGAACAAGACTAGAACCTCTGTATTAACAACTTTTCGACAAAGACAGCGTTATTGACGACCAGGTACTCATTTACACTCTATACAGAGAGGGAAATGTCCACGAGATGTGGTCAAAGCCCTTACAACAATGAACCTACAGAACAAGACTAGAACCTCTGTATTACAACTTTTCGACAAAGACAGCGTTATTGACGACCAGGTACTCATTTTACACTCTAGTACAAGAGGGAAATGTCCACGAGATGTGGTCAAAGCCCTTACAACAATGAACCTACAGAACAAGACTAGAACCTCTGTATTACAACTTTTCACAAAGACAGTGTTATTGACGACCAGGTACTCATTTTACACTCTAGTACAGAGAGGAAATGTCCACGAGATGTGGTCAAAGCCCTTACAACAATGAACCTACAGAACAAGACTAGAAACTCTGTATTACAACTTTTCAACAAAACAGCGTTATTGACGACCAGGTACTCATTTTACACTCTAGTACAGAGAGGGAAATGTCCACGGATGTGATTAAAGCCCCTTACAACAATGAACCTACAGAACAAGACTAGAACCTCTGTATACAAACTTTTCAACAAAGACAGCGTTATTGACGACCAGGTACTCATTTTACACTCTAGTACAGAGAGGAAATGTCCACGAGATGTGGTCAAAACCCCTACAACAATGAACCTACAGGACAAGACTAGAACCTCTGTATTACAACTTTTCAACAAAGACAGCGTTATTGACGACCAGGTACTCATTTTACACTCTAGTACAGGAGAGGGAAAATGTCCACGAGATGTGGTCAAAGGCCTTACAACAATGAACCTACAGACAGACTAGAACCTTGTATTACAACTTTTCGACAAAGACAACGTTATTGCCGACTAGGTATTCATTTTACACTCTAGTACAGAGAGGGAAAGTCCACGAGATGTGGTCAAAGCCCTTACAAACAATGAACCTCAGAACAAGACTGAACCTCTGTATTACAACTTTTCGACAAAGACAGCGTTATTGACGACCAGGTACTCATTTTACATCTAGTACAGAGAGGGAAATGTCCACGAGATGTGGTCAAAGCCCTTACAACTATGAACCTACAGAACAAGACTAGAACCTCTGTATTACAACTTTTCGACAAAGACAGCGTTATAGACGACCAGGTACTCATTTTACACTCTAGTACAGAGAGGAAAATGTCCACGAGATGTGGTCAAAGCTCTTACAACAATGAACCTACAGGACAAGACAAGAACCTCGTATTACAAACTTTTCGACAAAGACAGCGTTATTAACGACCAGGTACTCATTTTACACTCTAGTACAGAGAGGGAAATGTCCACGAGATGTGGTCAAAGCCCTTACAACAATGAACCTACAGAACAAGACTAGAACCTCTGTATTACAACTTTTCGACAAAGACAGCGTTATTAACGACCAGGTACTCATTTTACACTCTAGTACAGAGAGGGAAATGTCCACGAGATGTGGTCAAAGCCCTTACAACAATGACCTACAGAACAAGACTAGAACCTCTGTATTACAACTTTTCGACAAATACAGCGTTATTGACGACCAGTACTCATTTTACACTCTAGTACAGAGAGGGAAATGTCCACGAGATGTGGTCAAAGCCCTTACAACAATGACCTACAGAACAAGACTAGAACCTCTGTATTACACTTTTCGACAAAGACAGCGTTATTAACGACCAGGTACTCATTTTACACTCTAGTACAGAGAGGGAAATGTCCACGAATGTGTCAAAGCCTTACAACAATGAACCTACAGAACAAGACTAGAACCTCTGTATTACAACTTTTCGACAAAGACAGCGTTATGGACGACCAGGTACTCATTTTACACTCTAGTACAGAGAGGGAAATGTCCACGAGATGTGGGTCAAAGCCCTTACAACAATGAACCTACAGAACAAGACTAGAACCTCTGTATTACAACTTTTCGACAAAGACAGCGTTAGGACGACCAGGTACTCATTTTACACTCTAGTACAGAGAGGAAATGTCCACGAGATGTGGTCAAAGCCCTTACAACAATGAACCTACAGAACAAGACTAGAACCTCTGTATTACAACTTTTCGACAAAGACAGCGTTATTGACGACCAGGTACTCATTTTACACTCTAGTACAGAGAGGGAAATGTCCACGGATGTGGTCAAAGCCCTTACAACAATGAACCTACAGGACAAGACTAGAACCTCTGTATATACAACTTTTCGACAAAGACAGCGTTATTGACGACCAGGTACTAATTTTACACTCTAGTACAGAGAGGGAAATGTCCACGAGATGTGGTCAAGCCCTTACAACAATGAACCTACAGGACAAGACTAGAACCTCTGTATTACAACTTTTCGACAAAGACAGCGTTATTGACGACCAGGTACTCATTTTACACTCTAGTACAGAGAGGGAAATGTCCACGAGATGTGGTCAAAGCCCTTACAACAATGAACCTACAGGACAAGACTAGAACCTCTGTATTACAACTTTTGGACAAAGACAGCGTTATTGACGACCAGGTACTCATTTTACACTATAGTACAGAGAGAGAATGTGAGTAGAGAGCATTTATACAGGACTCAATATTGCGCTGCCCGAAACGGGACTCGAACCCACGACATACCGGTCTAAGGCGAGTGCCATACCATTACCCCACAAAGCCACACAATATACAATATAAATGCCATTATCGTTATTATAGATTTGTTATCATATCATTTTCCAAAATAAAGAGTTATAGAATATAATCTTGAGATTACATTAACATCAATCACGAATATAAATTGGCCCTTAGTTGTTAATTGTGGCTTTAAATTTCAATTTCCAGCAACTAAATCATCACGATATAACAACGTATAGAGATGACTGACCACATATACTACACCATCCATTTTCTACATCAACACGTTGTAAGTTAACATTCGTTTCTACAAACTCCGATATGAATGTTAAATCTTACCTAGGTCTCTTTTGCCTCCTCTAGGTCCTTCTGAAATGGTTATCAGTACAATTATTATTAGTGGATACAATTGTAATGGATAGACCTGGATAACATTATAAAGAGATTTGCATTTATAAATAGAAATATACATTTTACAATCCTTTTTTTTAATGTCATAAATCTTGAGCAATTAATTACAGAAGTTCCACCAGATGTGCTCCAAGCCCCTACAATAAACCTACAGAACAAGACTAGAACCTTTACATGGCGGTATTTCAACTTTTGGACAGAGACAGCGTTATTGACGACCAGGTACTCATTTTACACTCTAGTACAGAGAGGGAATGTGAGTAGAGAGCATTTATAAAGGACTCAACATTGCGCTGAGGCGACAAATATGAAACTTGGGGTTCATCTCTATTCGATATTGTGGACAAATAAAACAATTTCTTACATTTCAGAAAAGCAAATTTCGTATTTATTCTGATCATGCTGAAGTCTAAAACGAATATTAAGGCATGATTCATGCCGACATAATACCGTTTTGAGACGGGGGGGGGGGGTGTTACATATGCGCGATAATCTGTAATGAAAGTCTTACCTTCTCTTCTGCCTCTAATGTGTTCATCTGAAATAAAACAGGAAACACGGATCATAATAATAATAATAATAATACTAATACTACTACTACTACTACTACTACTACTACTACTACTACTACTACTACTACTGCTACTGCTACTACTACTACTACTACTACTACTACTACTACTACTACTACTACTACTACTACTACTACTACTATACTAATAATAATAATAATAATAATAATAATAATAATAACAATAATAATAATAGTAATAATAATGATAATAATAATAATAATAATAATAATAATAATAATAATAATAATAATAATAATAATAATAATAATAATAGTAATAATGATGATGATAAAAATAATAATAATAATAATAATAATAATAATAATAATAATAATAATAATAATAATAATAATAATAATAATAATAATAATAATAATAATAATAATAATAATAATATTGAAAGCCAAACCTTCTCTCTTGCCTCTGATGTGTTCATCTGAAATAAAATAAGGAAACACTTAATTATTTTATTACAGTCCTTTGGCTTTGGGAAACATCCTGATTTTACGAGAGCAGTACAGCCAATAATAATATTATGAGCGACGTGCATATTAGCAGAGAAGAAGAAGAAGAAGAAGAAGAAGAAGAAGAAGAAGAAGAAGAAGAAAGAAGAAGAGAAAGAAAAGAAAAAGAAGAAAGAAGAAGAAGAAGAAGAGAAGAAGAAGAAGAAGAAGAAGAAGAAGAAGAAGAAGAAGAAAGAAGAAGAAGAAGAAAGAAGAAGAAGAAGAAGAAGAAGAAAAGAAGAAGAGAAGAAGAAAAGAAAAGAAGAAGAAAGAAGAAGAAGAAGAAGAAGAAGAAGAAGAAGAAGAAGAAGAAGAAGAAGAAGAGAAGAAGAAGAAGAAGAAGAAGAAGAAAGAAGAAGAAGAAGAAGAAGAAGAAGAAGAAGAGAAGAAGAAAAGAAGAAGAAGAAGAAGAAGAGAAGAAGAAGAAGAAGAAGAAGAAGAAGAAGAAGAAGAAGAAGAAGAAAAGAAGAAGAAGAAGAAGAAGAAAAGAAGAAGAAGAAGAAGAAGAAGAAGAAGAAGAAGAAGAAGAAGAAAGAAGAAGAAGAAGAAAAAGAAGAAGAAGAGAGAAGAAGAAGAAGAAGAAGAAAGAAGAAAGAAGAAGAAGAAGAGAAGAAGAAGAAGAAGAAGAGAAGAAGAAGAAGAAGAAGAGAAGAAGAAGAAGAAGAAGAAGAAGAAAGAAGAAGAAGAAGAAGAAGAAGAAGAAGAAGAAGAAGAAGAAGAAGAAGAAGAAGAAGAAGAAAGAAGAAAGAAGAAGAAGAAGAAGAAGAAGAAGAAGAGAAGAAGAAGAAGAAGAAGAAGAAGAAGAAGAAGAAGAAGAAGAAGAAGAAGAAGAAGAAGAAGAAGAAGAAAAGAAGAAGAAGAAGAAGAAGAAGAAGAAGAGAAGAAGAAGAAGAAGAAAAGAAGAAAAGAAGAAGAAGAAGAGAAGAAGAAGAAGAAGAGAGAAGAAGAGAAGAAGAAGAGAAGAAGAAGAAAAAGAAGAAGAGAGAAGAAGAAGAAGAAGAAGAAGAAGAAGAAGAGGAGAAGAGAAGAGAGAAGAAGAGAGAGAGAAAAGAAGAAGAAGAAGAAGAGAAGAAGAGAAGAAGAAGAAGAAGAAGAAGAAGAAGAAGAAGAGAAGAAGAAGAAGAAGAAGAAGAAGAAGAAGAAGAAGAACAAGAAAAGAAAGAAAGAAGAAGAAGAAGATGAGATGATGATGAAAAAGAAAAATAAGAATAAGAATAATAAATAGCACTCTACATAGCGCGTTACATTAACATCAATTGAAATACACAACTACATACACAAATAGATCGTTAATTCATTGCATTTGAAGAGGCTATTTAATTGTGTTTTCAATATTTGAAGGGATGACCATGGCCTAGGGGATACTGGTAGAAAAGTCCAACATTGAGTAGCGACAAATTGAAATCATTGAGTGTCTGCCTTACGAAGTACCTTTCCCCTCACCAATACGATTCAATAGTCTGATGTCACGCCGCCCGGCAACGGCGGCCATCTTGGTTCTAAACAAAAAAAATCATTACTTTTTATTCTTCATGCTGGCTAGAACTTTTCATATGTCTTGTGATCAGAATGTGTAAAAGTCAAAAACATGATCAAATTTATGGGTTTTTTTTTCCTTTGGATACGTTTTTATGCTCGCCGGAGAAATATTTCATACGGGCGTCCGCCATTGTTTCGATAGTTTAGAGCCAGTGTTGCTAAGTTACAATGCGTCATTAGGAAGGAAGTGACGTTACTACTATTGAATCCTATTTGAACTTGTCATCACTCGATATTAAGGTTCTTGTTGGGGTATATACCTTTAAAAGATTTTTAGTATACAAAGGAGACCCGCTGTGTAAAGATTTATAATCCAGGGGTGAAATTGTATAAAATATTCGCTTCTCAACAAGGAGTGAATGACGCTCTCGAAGGAGGATTACCCAGGAATTCAGAATACAGAAGCTACAATTGGATTCAGTAGTCTGATGTCACGTCGGCCCACCAACGAGCAGCTTGGTTCTATACAAAGAAAGTCGGTACTCTTTATTCTTCATGTTTTGCTAGAACGTTTTCACATGTCATGTGATCAGAATGTATAAAAGTCAAAACGTGCTCAGATTTTAAATGTTTTTCTCCTCTGGATACACTTTTATGCTGGTCGGAGAAATATTTCATAAGGCCGTCCGCCATTGTTCCGATAGTTTAGAACCAGTTACTAAGTTATTATGCTTCATTACGAGGGAAGTGACGACATGAAGTCAATTCAGACTACATTTTGTTTTATTTGTTTCAACGTTCCTATGTTCATTATTTTGCTGACGATGGGTTTTTACCCCGACACGTCCATTGTCTACACTCTTCGCGAAGTCTTTCCGTTTTCTTATTTTCAAACTTATTCTAATAATAGGGAATGAGATTAGCGGAAGAGTAGCGTCCCTTGATTGGACGTCACCTGTGGAGAAGTTATTTGTAAACAAACCAACTACAAGCCAAGCGCTCCAAATAATAAATTTATTATTCATATTTCTGTACAAAAATGCATATCATAATCAACGTTATGCATTTTTGTACAGAAATATGAATAATATTTTTTTTATTTGGAGCGCTTGACTTGTAGTTGGTTTGTTAACAAATAACTTTTCCACCGAAGACGCTACTCTTCCGCTATCTATCTATCTATCTATCTATCTATCTATCTATCTATCTATCTATCTATCTATCTATCTATCTATCTATCTATCTATCTATCTATCTATCTATCTATCTATCTATCTATCTATATCTATCTATCTCTCTCTCTATCTAGCTTTATATATATATATATATATATATATATTTGTGTGTGTGTGTGTGTGTGTGTGTGTGTGTGTTTGTGTGTGTGTGTGTGTGTGTGTGTCTATCTCCTCTCCTTTTCATGTTCTATCTTCCACACCGTTTCATACCCTCTGCATTTCAATGTATCTATCCTTGCTATTTATATATTTCAAGAATTCAAAGAACGCTTACCAGCTGCATCTCTTGCCTGCAAAGATGAAGAGAATATTTTCAAAATTAACATGTATACGCCAATAGGGAATGAGATTAGCGGAAGAGTAGTGTCCCTTGATTGGACGTCACCCATAGTCTGTGACGTCACCGGCGAAAACTTATTAGAGAGAGAACGTCATGTTGGTTGTGCGCTTCCGCGAGGACGAGAGACGCATGAGCACAACCAACATGACGTTCTCTCTCCAATAACTTTTATGCCGGTGACGTCACAGACTATGGGGGACGTCCAATCAAGGGACGCTACTCTTCCTCTAATCTCATTCCCTATTGGTTTAATCCAATAATCTATGCGATTTCATGACAAGATTGGTAATTACTATTTAGCAATAGTAGTAGTAGTAGTAGTAGTAGTAGTAGTAGTAGTAGTAGTAGTAGTAGTAGTAGTAGTAGTATTGGTAGTAGTAGTAGTAGTAGTAGTAGTAGTAGTAGTAGTAGTAGTAGTAGTAGTAGGAGAAGGAGAAGGAGGAGGAGGAGGAGGAGGAGTAATTGTTTGTTTTTCTTTTTGATGCAGAAGCGATAGTAGTAGTAGTAGTAGTAGTAGTAGTAGTAGTAGTAGTAGTAGTAGTAGTAGTAGTAGTAGTAGTAGTGTAGTAGTAGTAGTAGTAGTAGTAGTAGTAGTAGTAGTAGTAGTAGGAGTTGTTTTTCTTGTTGCGGTAGCGGTAGCAGTAGCCAGTAGCAGTAGTATTAGTATTAGCAGCAGCAGCAGTAGTAGTAGTAGTAGTAGTAGTAGTGGTAGTAGTAGTAGTAGTAGTAGTAGTAGTAGTAGTAGTAGTAGTAGTAGTAGTTGTTGTTGTTGTTGTTGTGGTAAGATATTAATTTTTTTTTTTCAACAGACAACATCGTTAACTCATTGTACACCTGAGTACGGGGAAAGAATGTCAGTTAATAGCTCATTCCAAGAATCCAAATTGACACCGCTCAGAGAGGGACTCGAACCAAAGACTTTTCGTTCCTAAGGCGAGTGTCATTCCACAAGACCACAAAGCCTCACTGCTACTCAAAATGAATTTGATTTATTTCTGTTTATTCTAAGTTCAAACCCAATTCTCCATTGATTAAAAAAAAACATAACTTAATTAACACTGTAGTATATCATGATATCTCAAATGCCAACAGAAGACGAAATCAGACGCCGCCGATGGAGATGGATTGGGAACACCCTGAGGAAGCCAACCAATAACACCGCTAGGCAGGCGCTGAGATGGAACCCCCAGGGAAAATGGAAGAGGGGGCGGCCTAGAAACACCTGGCGGCGAGACCTGGAGGCGGACATGAAGAGGATGGGACACACCTGGGGAGAGTTGGAGAAGATGGCCCAGGACAGAGGAAGATGGAGGACTGTTGTCGACGGCCTATGCTCCACTAGGAGTGACGGGCATAAGTAAGTAAGTAAGATATTATGATATAGTATGCTTTTAAAGTGGATGCCTCCCAGTTTATCAGTGGTATTATCCACATTATCCCATCCCTCTCCCTAAATAGCAACACGTAATGATATCATGTTGACAATAATAATTTGTGACGTCAGATTATGAATCGTTAAATTTCACTAAATATGTGACCCATCGTCTCAAAACGGTATTATGTCGGAACGAACCAGATGCTTAAAATCTGAATTAGATGTTAGACTGGTCAAAATTTTAAATTGTTGGCATTCGCACCCTAAAATATGGTATCCATTCTCCTCAATAAAACATACAAACTCAACACAAGTCTGATATTTCTGGCTAAAAATTCAATTTTCAACAGCTTAACGAACCCGACTTAATAACGTTTTGAGGCGAAGGGTCACATATGTGATTCTTTACAAAGAGTATTATCTAAGTGTTTCTGAACGTGTCTTTTATTCAAAGATAACGAAATCGGAATTGATTTTGGGGTAGAAAAAATGTTTCCTTACACTCTTGTGCGGCTATGTGGTCTAGTGGTATGACACTCGCTTTCGGATCGGAAGGTCCTGGGTTCGAGCCTCGCTCGGCACATAGTTGAGTCCTCGGAAAAGGCTCTTTACTCGCTTTCTCTCACCGTACTCAGGAGTAAAATGAGTACCTGGCCGTTAACAGCGTTGTCTTTGTCCGAAAAATTGTAATATCGCCTAACAGGCGGCATGTCCCGTCCTACATGCTAAATGTTGCTGTTGACCCCTTGTAAAGCGCTTTGAGCACATTGATTGGATATTGCGCTATATAAAGCTCAATTTTATTTATTATTTTATTACAGAGTTTTGCTCACATTTTATTGGTTAAAAATATGGTGTTAAGCAATATTATTACAATTTATTTTTCGACAGAGACAACGCTGTTGACTTATTTTATACCTGAGTACGGTGAGAGAATGTGAATAAAGAGCCTTTTCCAAGGACTCAACTATGCGCCGCTCTGATCGAGTCTCGAACCCAGGATCTTCCGATTCGAAAGCGAGTGTTATACCACAAGACCACATAGATTAGAGTTGAAAATTAAACGTTAAGCATCAGATTTATCCTGACATAGAATTGTATTGAGACATTCAATTTGGTCACAAATACAGTTCCTATAAAGTATTCCTTACCTCCTCAGCATGAAGAGCAACCACGAAGGTCAAGGTTAAGATAAAGAATATGGTCGCTCTGCAAACCATTTTAGTTTTTAGTTTTGGCGAAATGTCTCAACTAGCGATACGACAAGGGTAAAAGCTTCCGGTCTATCCTTGACAGTCTTAGGAAACGTTGTTGAAAAAGCACACCCGGAGTTCGGAATGGCGTGGTTTTTATACAGGACAGGGTATACAATTTCTTATTTAGAGGATTTTGGCAGATTGATTCTATCATGATTCATGAAATAAATTGATTTGTTTTTATCTTATTTTGATATTATCAGCGGCAATTTTTGTCTTAAGTTCGGTGTCAGTGACCAGGAATAACCATCCGCATAATGCGATGATTTGGCTATTACAGTCCACGAGTGCTATCTATCCCTGAATCTCGATCCAATCGGGTTTGATATTAGAAACAGATTTTACTAACTTACGGGGCGAGATGATGAGTGGTCAAGGCTTTGCTTTGAGACCCCAAAAGTCATGGGTTTGAACCCCTGGACAAGATTATTAACCTTTAATAGACTCACTTCACACAGCAAAGATGATTTCTGCTGACATCTGTCATTTGTGGATTATCTATAGATAGTATGCGCTTCGATAAGAAGCTCACAACATTGCCATCCGGAAGTATAACAGACCAACACACACAACCATGATCTTATATAGTCTGGATAATACAGTTAAGTGATAATTACTCATAAACGTGGATGGCAAAAAGCAATAACAAAGACACGAGTGACGTCATCTTCGTGCTATCTATATTATCTATATTTATTCAGAAAATGCATTGGCGACGATTTTTTAAAACTTGCTATAGTTGGGGGGGGGGGGGGGGCTCGATAGCTCAGTTAGTAAAGTACTTGCTTCACATGCAAAGTGATCGGGATTGATCCCTCTCTTAGAGGAGATTTCTTTCTGACCGAGCCCCCCCCCCCCCCCGCTAATCTGTGGTCTTATCACAAATATCAAGCCATTTCAAGCATGGTCGTTGACTGGATGGGGATAGTGTATGTCGAAAATGCTAGTCCCGACGTTGTGTCATGGGAAAGTCACTTTACACACAAAACAAAATGGGCGCCTGACAGGCGACTGGTACTGTATGAAATTAAAATATGGTTCCATACGTTATGCAGAGGGAATACATGAAACAATGGTAAGCGCATTAGAGAATGGTTATAAATGTTGATATTTATATATTTATGTATTATCACCAAAACTAACAAAAAATCTAAAATTTGGTGAAAGTCGTCTTGTATTGTGACATAATCTTTGGTCAGGATCAGGCTAGATATTTACGATGGATAACCCCCTGACTACCAAGAAGTGATTGGGTAACTGTTTGTGATAGATCTAGCGGAAAGTACTTTGAGATAGACTTAACCCTAATCAAAAGGGTAGCAAGCAATTGCCATTGTCGGTTTAAGGCGATGGAAACCGAGATAACTTTCGACTCCATTTACCATATCATATGTGTCAGTGCATGACAAAATCAGTCGGAAGGTGAAAAATTTGGATTAGTATATTATTTTTTGCATTTTCTGAAAGAATATTATGCTCCCCAGAGCATTTAAATCTTTATTTGAAGTAAATCGGGTGATTTTTCATGAAGTTATGGTCAGATGTATGGGAAAAGTATCCAGCAACTTTTCTCAAATTTCTTACTTTTTCAACTTGACTTGCTGTAAAAATATTTAGATGTGAAATTAGGTTTTGATATTTCCCGAAGATGTACAAAAAGGGTTGATTTAATTATTTCTGACAAGAACTCATTTTTGATTTTTTTTTTAAATTGACCTTCTAACTAAACTTGGCAATATCTCAGTTCCAACCTTTTCACCATCCGACTGATTACGTCATTCACTCTAACACATCATGAGTCTGAATGGCAACCATTGTATTGTTAATCATATTGTGGTAGTAACGACTTCATTACCAAAAACTTGAAATAACGATAATGCTGTGACATTATTTACAATGAATCAAACGTAACCGTTGATATGAGTTAAGTATTATCACCATCAATTCATTGCATGATTCTTGGTGTATCTTTAATAACCAGGGACTTCTATTTCTTTTACAACTTAATGGTAAGAAAGTATCTAAGAACCATGTAACCAATCAACCGTCTTTTCAACCTTTATTTATTTAAATTAATAAAATAATCAAAATATGACACAATCGTTTAATAACATTTTTTATTCATCGGGTTCAAAATATCCCACGATTATGTATTTAGTAAAAATGATAGGGGCTTCCATCATTGGGGGTGCAATAGAATTTGAACCCCCAAGATGTCCAGAAAATATTGAAGCATTTCAACTCCATTCATTGTTGACCTCCAAGGTCAAAGGGACACAATAAGTATTATCGAGGGGAAAAAGTAATACAATGTTGAAATAAACATGACTTTACTCTCTCCTTACCAGCCATTTTCAGGATTTTCCCCAAAACTTCACACCCAACTATCACAAAATAATATTTTTTTATCTCTCAGACACAATAGCTGTAAAATTCTTGCGATGCATAATTTCTTTAGCACTCTACAACACACTGTTCATTTTCTTTAAATTTTGTGATGTACAAGAGAAATTTGAATAAGAAAAATGTTGGTTGTAACGTAACGAATGTGACGATTTTCCTATAGTTGGTAAGGAGAGGGTTAATATTCACCAAAACACATAGTTTGACAGCCGTCTTAGATGATGATGGACTTCGAAGAGCCCAGATGAATACAGAACCAAATTGTCCGTCAACAGTGTCTGTTTGTACATTCATAGTCTCACACTGACCACAAAAATTACGTCAGAATACAAGGCGTTTACCACTCGTCAGAATACAAGGCGTTTACCACTCGTCAGAATACAAGGTGTTTACCACTCGTCAGAATACAAGGCGTTTACCACTCGTCAAATACAAGGCATTTACCACTCGTCAGAATACAAGGTGTTTACCACTAAGAAACAAGTGCGTTATACATGTCAAATACAAGGCGTTTACACCGTCGAATAAAGGCAATTAACGTTAGCGTACCGCGCTAAGACAATATTACACAAAGAAAGCAAGTTGTGAGTAGCATCAATATTTAAACCAATGGTCATTTGTCGTTCAAACATATAAGCAGCAGCATATAGACATTTACGCTGTAACCTTACCGGTGCACCAAGCAACACAACATTGAACCGAGAGGAATGAGGAATGAAATATTTGAGTTACCATTTTTAAACTATTCGTGGTAAGAAAACATGAGCATTTAGATAGGGAAAATCCACTTAATTTACAAGGGGACCCAAGCCAACAGCAACATTACCATGTAGGATGAGACATAACGTCCTTGAGCCGATATTACAACAGTTCCGGCAGAGTAAAAGCTTACCAGTTCTACTACTACTACTACTACTACTACTACTACTATACTACTACTACTACTACTACTCTACTATACTACTACTACTACTATTCTACTACTACTACTACTACTACTACACTACTACTACTATTACTACTACTACTATTACTACTACTACT
>NC_088369.1:44631132-44649324 GCF_034508935.2 Berghia stephanieae
ACCTTTTTAGTCCCCCTTGGAACAATACAAAAGACGCTAACTTCACGTCATGGCACAAGACCGAAGGGCTAGAGCTCAGGTGGTCGCTGGTTCGGATAAGTAAGTCCTAAGCTGCCGTGTCTCCTAGGCTATCTCTATGAGTACTTCACACAATGTATGAAATAGAAGCAAGATGAGCAGACCACAATCAAATGTTCGTTATCATACTGACCTCATTTATTTATTGTTTTTGAATCGGTCGGAATGCATGGTGATGTATGTGTGGGTGGGGGGGGGGGGGGGGGGGGGGGGGGGGGGTTGCATACTGCCAACTCTTCCACTTTTGGCGGAATCATTCCTATTTTCACTCTTCCATTTTGTACTATTCCGCAGTTGTCTCTAAATTTCCGAATTACAAAAATGATGATAATGCCAAGAATTAAAAAAAAAAGAGACAGAGAGAGAGAGGGGCGGGAGGGGGGGGGGGGGGGGGGCGAGAGAGAGAGAGAGGAGAGACGAGAGAGAGAGGTGGAAATTCTATTTTTAGGCGTTCTGTCTGATTCCACTTTTGGAATGTGAAGGGTTGGCAGGTTCGGGGGGGGGGGGGGGGGGGGGGGTGTGGATTTGGATAGTAGCTGGAGTGGGTTAAAGTGTGGATTTGGATAGTAGCTGGAGTGGGGAGTGTGGATTTGGATAGTAGCTGGAGTGAAAAGTGGGGAGTGTGGATTTGGATAGTGCTGGAGTGGGGAAGTGTGGATTTGGATAGTGCTGGAGTGGGGAAGTGTGGATTTGGATAGTAGCTGGAGTGGGGAGTGTGGATTTGGATAGTAGCTGGAGTGGGGAGTGTGGATTTGGATAGTGCTGGAGTGGCGAGTGTGGATTTGGATAGTAGCTGGAGTGGGGAGTGTGGATTTGGATAGTAGCTGGAGTGGGGAGAGTGTGGATTTGGATAGTAGCTGGAGTGGGGAGTGTGGATTTGGATAGTAGCTGGAGTGGGGAGTGTGGATTTGGATAGTAGCTGGAGTGGGGAGTGTGGATTTGGATTGTAGCTGGAGTGGGGAGTGTTGGATTTGGATAGCAGCTCAGCCTCAACAGCTCAATCAATCATTGCTAAAGGATAATAAATTGTTGAATTTTTAACTTAACTATTTCCTAAACATTGCGAATTTTAAAAAAATTGTCATGTCTGTTAAGTTTGAGAGGTTAACCAAAAAACATGGCACTAGAAAAGAAGTCCATAGTCACAGTTGTTTTGTTTAAAACTCAAATAATTTGACCTATAATAAGTTACGATCCCTGGGTGGGGATCCTGACCTCCCATAGCGGGCAGGGAGGTACATACTGTGTCTTCTATCCCCTTATATCTTATCCAACAAGCTTTCTGTCTTTGTCTTGGAATGAGATTACTTTGTTTTTTCCGGGCCCTCGTCGGAGTCCTGGCTGAGAGGGAAACAGTCAAATGCATAGTTATTGTTTTGGGAGATGATATTTTTTTCCTTGTAAATCATCTCTCTGTTATGTATTATTTTATTTGTCATTTTCAATGTATAATGTAAGCATTTGAGTGTGTTCCTCTTTGTTGGATTTTGTGCTTGTGTCCGGATGAGACTTATAGGTGATTTCAAACTAAGTACATTGGTGGTATGCTCTTGGAATCTACATCTGATCCCTATTTGTTCCCAGTTCCCTTTGTCTTACTTTCTCTTGGATGCTTTAATTGTAATTCTAAAACTTTTTACTATCTCATTTTCTTCCTTTTTACTGGCGCTGATATAACCTAAATGTGTTGCAAGCGCCGTAAAACCCTTAAAAACAAACAAAAACAAGTTACGATCCTGCTGGGATCCGTCGTCGACCAATTCTTACAGGCTTGTTTCCCTTCCAATGTTAAATGGTGCTTTAATCATAATGTTGTAAGGATTTGGTTTTCAGTTTGTGTGTGTGTGTGTGTGTGTGTGTGTGTGTGTGTGTGTGTTTGTGTGGTGTGTCATTCATTCTTTGCTCATTTGTTTTGTGGTTTTTTTTTCTTTGTTTCTTTGTTTCTTTCTTTGTTTGTTTGTTTTTTTTACAAAGGGTATCATTTTTACCAGAGGAACTTTTATCATTATTATTGGGCAGTGGTTGTTTTTTGTCATTACTTTTGTCATCTTTATCATCTCACTCACTGCTGTTGTCAGCGACAGTGGTGATTGTCTGGTGTGTGTTGGATTGTCTATCTTGTCATTATCGTTATCATCGCGCGTCATCACCATCATGATCATTATCACTCACCATCATCGTCATCATCATCATCATCATCATCACTCACCATCATCATCATCATCATGGTCATTGTCATCATCATTATCATCATCATCATCTTCATCATCATCAACATCGTCATCACCATTCATCATGAGTCACCATGTTTATGTTTTCCGAAATCACCAAAAATCATCCCCAAAGCCGTGACCAGTGTTGAAATAAATCACAGAGCTGCAGTATCAAAATGTCACCCCTTTTATTTGTGACCTATTCTGTCAAATCGGTGTTATGCCTTGGTGAAGAGTGCCCCAAAAGAAAAGAAAATGTATTCAAAAGTTAATAATCTTGCTCAAGGAAAAAAAAACGAAAGTGCCTGAAGCGGGGCTCGAACCCGGGTCCTTCCGGGTCACAGTGCAATGCCTTAACCACTCGGCCACTTCGCCCCCCACTATAGCACTATACTACTATAGCATGAAATAAATTGAATTGAGATTTTATATAGCACAATATCCACTAAACGTGCTCAAAGCCATTACAAAGGGTCCCGATCCAACAGCAACATTTAACATTCAGGACAAGACATGACATCTGTAAGGCGATGTTATAATTTTTTTTCGGACAGAGACAACGCTGTTAACGGTCAGGTACTCATTTTACACCTGAGTACGGTGAGAGAATGGGAGTAAAGAGCCTTTTCCAAGAACCCAACTATGCCCTGAGCGAGGCTCGAACTCAGGACCTTCTGATCTGAAAGCGAGTGTCATACCACATTTCACATAGCTGCATATTTTTATTTAACAGTCATTCAACACACAATAAACAAAAAAATTGTTTTATTTCATTTTGCTTGAATTTATTTTACAGACGAATGAGATAATGGGGCTGTGGCATTCGTTTGCAGTGTGTCATTCATCCTGTTTTGTTGATAAAGGGGAAACCTGAAACGTCCATTTTATCTGTTTTCGTACATTACATGATTGAAGCTTACAGTCAATTTCACATTGTTATTTATTTATTTCTTGGAGCTGAGCTGAGCTGAGTTTCGAGCAGCAGCATTTACATTACTGTAGTCGAGGTATGGCAGTGATCGATATGTGCTGTGTTGGTTCTGGAATGTGATATAAAATGTAGAAATGACGTCATTTCCTTTTGGTCTACTTTGTGATATATACAGATATAAGTGGATGTGTTGATACAATATACATAATATATATATGTGTGTGTGTGATTATATTCGATATTAATGTTGTAATGCTCTTCAGTGTTCGTATCATCATCATTAAAAATAGAGCTTTTATATAGCGCAATATCCACTAAATGTGCTCAAAGCGCTTTACAAGTGGTCCCTGGTCAACAGCAACATTTAACATTTAGAATGGGACATGACGCCTGTTAGGCGATGTTACAACTTTTTTCCGGATAGAGGCAACGCTGTTAACGGCCAGGTACTCATTTTACACCTGAGTACGCTGAGAGAATGTGAGTTAAAGCGTCTTTTCCAAGGACTCAACAATGCGCCGAGTGAGGCTCAAACTCAGGACCTTCCAATCCGAAAGCGAGTGTCGTACCACTAGACCACGTAGCTGCATCCTCATCATCATCATCATCATCATCATCATCATCATCATCATCATCATCATCATCATCGTCGTGTTCAAATACAATGATGTTGTGGGGTTTTTTTTGCTGAGTGTACCTATTGTTTTATGTTCACAGTTTTATAATATAGGAAATCCGAGTGAGTAGGTATAAGTCACTTTTCTCTAAATTAAATAATAGGCTTCAACAGTCGTGACGTCACTTCCCTCATAATGACACAGTAACTTAGTAACTGGTTCTAAACTATCAGAACAATGGCGGACGCCCTTATGAAATATTTCTCCGACGAGCATAAAATTGTATCCAGAGGAGAAAAACATTATAAATCTGATCATGTTTTGACTTTTATACATTCTGGTCACATGACATTTGAAAAAGTTCTAGCCAGCATGAAGAATAAAAATTACAGATTTCTTTGTTTAGAACCAGACTGCTGGTTGCTGGGCGGAAGTGACATCAGACTATTGAATCCTATCGTGGATCCATGACACTGGCTGGGATCTTTTGACCCCCCACGAGGTCAGGAGGTCACTTTGCTGTGTCTTCTATTCCGTATACTATGCGCTTTCTGAGTTTGCTTTCTGTCTTTGTCTTAGAATGGGATCACTTGGTTTTTGTCCTGGCCCTTTCCAGAGTCCTTGGTTGAGAGGGAAACAGTCAAATGTTTAGTATTAGTTTTGGGAGATTATTTTTCCCCTTGTCGGCCATCTCTCTGTTATGTATTTTTAGTTATGTTCTCTGTTTTTGGATATAATATTCTGTAAGCATTTTCCTGACCTCCCATTGTGGGCAGGGGGAGGTACATACTGTGTCTTCTATCCCCTTATATCTGTTTTCCAACATGCTTTCTGTCTTTGTCTTGGTATGAGATTGCTTGGTTTTGTTACAACCCTGGCCGGAGTCCTTGACAGGGAGGGAAACAGTCAAATGCATAGTTATTGTTTTGGGAGATGATATTTTTTCCCTTGTAAATCATCTCTCCGTTATCTATTATTATATTTGTTATTTTTAATGTATAATGAAATGTAAGCATTTAAGTGTATTCCTCTTTTTTTTCCCGACTCAGCAGAATGGCTTGGGTAACTGGGTCTTTTAGATCTGGTGGAAAGTACTTTGCAGTAGACGAGTATCCTATCCAAAGGGTAGCAAGCATTTCCTAGTGTCCGTTTTACGCTACAGGAACCGATATAAACTTTTATTTATTTATATATTTATTTTCAAATCTAGTATGCATACCTTGATTTAATTGTATGAAACTAAAGTTTCACATTTCCAATCGTTTCATTTTAAATGAAACTTGTTTTTTTTTTTGTTTTGTTTTTTCGGCGGGGGGGGGGGGGGGGTGGTCTGCTTCATCATAATATTATACCAGTTGGAGGGAGGGGTTGGGTCGCGATTGTTGTGTTGGATTTGATTTTTGATGATGGGAGAAAACATCCATCAAGTTGTTGTGAGTCATGAGAAAGTCTTTGTATGATACAATGTGCCTTTATTTATTTTATTATTAAAAAAAAATTTTTTTTTGGATTGTGCGAGTTGTGACCCACTCGATCGACCTTCCTTGACGTTGATCATCGCTTAGAGTTTATTGTTTCTATATTTCTCTAATAGTCAAGCAACTGTGAGTGTGTTCATTGACCAGATGAATGATAATGAATGCCAAGTAGTTGTATTTTGTACATTGATTCTCAATTTCATGATATATATATTATATATATATTTATATTATATATATATATATATATATATATATATATTACCAAAATCAATCCAGATATAAATGAGTATCTGCTACAGACAGGTACTCATCTATACCTGAGTTGTAGGCAGTGGTAGACATATACTATTGATATGAGTGTCCAGTACAAAAATAAAATGCTCCTTAAAAGGTCTATTGTTGTGTTCGTGATGGGAATGTAATTTTATGGTGAATGGTTTGTCAGGGGAGGTAAATGTAAGCTTTACTGTGTCTTCTATCCCTTATATCTATTTTCCAACATGCTTTCTGTCTTTGTCCTGGCCCTGGCCGGAGTCCTAGCTGGGAGGGAAACAGTCAAATGCATAGTTATTGTTTTGGGAGATGATATTTTTTCCCTTGTAAATTATCTCTCTGTTATGTATTATTTTATGTATTATTTTGAATGTATAATGTAAGCATTTGAGTGTATTCCTCTTTGTGCTTGTGTCCGGATGAGACTTATAGGTGATTTCAAACTAAGTACATTGGTGCTATGCTCTTGGAATCTACATCTGATCCCTATTTGTTCCCAGTTCCCTTATGTCTTACTTTTTCTTGGGTGCTTTAATTGTAATTCTAGAACTTTTTACTATCCCATTTTCTTCCTTTTTACTGCCGCTGATATGACCTTAATGTGTTGCAAGTGCCGTAAAACCTTAAAAACAAAACATAAATGTAAGCTTGTGAAGGACGACAAGCATGGTGCAAACTACTTGGGTGAATGCGTTGATGATACCTGTGTTATGTCAAACTACTTGGGTGAATGCGTTGATGATACGTGTGTTATGTCAAACTACTTGGGTGAATGCGTTGATGATACGTGTGTTATGTCAAACTACTTGGGTGAATGCGTTGATGATACGTGTGTTATGTCAAACTACTTGGGTGAATGCGTTGATGATACGTGTGTTATGTCAAACCACTTGGGTGAATGTGTTGATGATACGTGTGTTATGTCAAACTACTTGGGTGAATGCGTTGATGATACGTGTGTTATGTCAAACCACTTGGGTGAATGCGTTGATGATATGTGTGTTATGTCAAACCACTTGGGTGAATGCGTTGATGATACGTGTGTTATGTCAAACTACTTGGGTGAATGCGTTGATGATACGTGTGTTATGTCAAACCACTTGGGTGAATGCGTTGATGATACGTGTGTTATGTCAAACTACTTGGGTGAATGCGTTGATGATACGTGTGTTATGTCAAACCACTTGGGTGAATGTGTTGATGATACGTGTGTTATGTCAAACTACTTGGGTGAATGCGTTGATGATACGTGTGTTATGTCAAACCACTTGGGTGAATGCGTTGATGATATGTGTGTTATGTCAAACCACTTGGGTGAATGCGTTGATGATACGTGTGTTATGTCAAACTACTTGGGTGAATGCGTTGATGATACGTGTGTTATGTCAAACCACTTGGGTGAATGCGTTGATGATATGTGTGTTATGTCAAACCACTTGGGTGAATGCGTTGATGATATGTGTGTTATGTCAAACTACTTGGGTGAATGCGTTGATGATACGTGTGTTATGTCAAACCACTTGGGTGAATGCGTTGATGATATGTGTGTTATGTCAAACCACTTGGGTGAATGCGTTGATGATACGTGTGTTATGTCAAACCACTTGGGTGAATGTGTTGATGATACGTGTGTTATGTCAAACCACTTGGGTGAATGTGTTGATGATACGTGTGTTATGTCAAACCACTTGGGTGAATGCGTTGATGATATGTGTGTTATGTCAAACCACTTGGGTGAATGTGTTGATGATACGTGTGTTATGTCAAACCACTTGGGTGAATGCGTTGATGATACGTGTGTTATGTCAAACCACTTGGGTGAATGCGTTGATGATATGTGTGTTATGTCAAACCACTTGGGTGAATGCGTTGATGATACGTGTGTTATGTCAAACCACTTGGGTGAATGTGTTGATGATACGTGTGTTATGTCAAACCACTTGGGTGAATGTGTTGATGATACGTGTGTTATGTCAAACCACTTGGGTGAATGCGTTGATGATATGTGTGTTATGTCAAACCACTTGGGTGAATGCGTTGATGATACGTGTGTTATGTCAAACCACTTGGGTGAATGCGTTGATGATATGTGTGTTATGTCAAACCACTTGGGTGAATGCGTTGATGATACGTGTGTTATGTCAAACCACTTGGGTGAATGCGTTGATGATACGTGTGTTATGTCAAACCACTTGGGTGAATGCGTTGATGATATGTGTGTTATGTCAAACCACTTGAGTGAATGCGTTGATGATACGTGTGTTATGTCAAACCACTTGGGTGAATGCGTTGATGATATGTGTGTTATGTCAAACCACTTGGGTGAATGCGTTGATGATACGTGTGTTATGTCAAACTACTTGGGTGAATGCGTTGATGATACGTGTGTTATGTCAAACCACTTGGGTAAATGCGTTGATGATACGTGTGTTATGTCAAACTACTTGGGTGAATGCGTTGATGATACGTGTGTTATGTCAAACCACTTGGGTGAATGCGTTGATGATACGTGTGTTATGTCAAACCACTTGGGTGAATGTGTTGATGATACGTGTGTTATGTCAAACCACTTGGGTGAATGTGTTGATGATACGTGTGTTATGTCAAACCACTTGGGTGAATGCGTTGATGATATGTGTGTTATGTCAAACCACTTGGGTGAATGTGTTGATGATACGTGTGTTATGTCAAACCACTTGGGTGAATGTGTTGATGATACGTGTGTTATGTCAAACCACTTGGGTGAATGCGTTGATGATATGTGTGTTATGTCAAACCACTTGGGTGAATGTGTTGATGATACGTGTGTTATGTCAAACACTTGGGTGAATGTGTTGATGATACGTGTTATGTCAAACCACTTGGGTGAATGCGTTGATGATACGTGTGTTATGTCAAACCACTTGGGTGAATGCGTTGATGATATGTGTGTTATGTCAAACCACTTGGGTGAATGCGTTGATGATACGTGTGTTATGTCAAACCACTTGGGTGAATGCGTTGATGATACGTGTGTTCTGGGTGGGGATCCTGACCTCCCATAGTGGGCAGGGAGGTACATGCTGTGTCTTCTATCCCCCATACCTGTTTTCCAATTGTTTCCTGTCAGTCTTGGAATGAGATTACTTAGTTTTGTCCTGATCCTTGCCGGAGTTCCTTTACTGGGAGGGAAACAGTCGAATGTATAGTTATAGTTTTGGGAGATGATATTTTTTTCCTTGTAAATCATCTCTTTGTTATGCATTGTATTATGTTTAGTTTACATATTATATTATATGATTGGTAAACATTTGAGTGTATTCCTCTTAGTTGGGACCTGTGCTTGTGTCTGGATGAGACTTTTAGGTGATCTCAAACTAAGTACTTTGATTGTGTGCTCTTGGAATCTACATCTGTTCCCTATTTGAACCTGTTCCCCTTTGTCTTACCTTTTCTTTTGCGCTTTAATTGTAATTCTAGAACTTTTTACTATCCCATTTCCTTCCTTTTTACTGGCGCTGATATGACCTTAATGTGTTGCAAGCGCCGTAAAACCCTTAAAAACAAAAACAAACAATGTGTTGCAAGCGCTGTAAAACCCTTAAAAACAAAACATAAAACGATACGTGTGTTATGTCAAACCACTTGGGTGAATGCGTTGATGATATGTGTGTTATGTCAAACCACTTGGGTGAATGCGTTGATGATACGTGTGTTATGTCAAACCACTTGGGTGAATGTGTTGATGATACGTGTGTTATGTCAAACCACTTGGGTGAATGCGTTGATGATACGTGTGTTATGTCAAACCACTTGGGTGAATGCGTTGATGATATGTGTGTTATGTCAAACCACTTGGGTGAATGCGTTGATGATATGTGTGTTATGTCAAACCACTTGGGTGAATGCGTTGATGATATGTGTGTTATGTCAAACCACTTGGGTGAATGCGTTGATGATACGTGTGTTATGTCAAACCACTTGGGTGAATGCGTTGATGATATGTGTGTTATGTCAAACCACTTGGGTGAATGCGTTGATGATATGTGTGTTATGTCAAACCACTTGGGTGAATGCGTTGATGATACGTGTGTTATGTCAAACCACTTGGGTGAATGCGTTGATGATATGTGTGTTATGTCAAACCACTTGGGTGAATGCGTTGATGATACGTGTGTTATGTCAAACCACTTGGGTGAATGCGTTGATGATATGTGTGTTATGTCAAACCACTTGGGTGAATGCGTTGATGATATGTGTGTTATGTCAAACCACTTGGGTGAATGTGTTGATGATATGTGTGTTATGTCAAACCACTTGGGTGAATGCGTTGATGATATGTGTGCTGTGTTCTGTTAAGGGCCGGTTTGGGTCTAATTATTAGGAAAATATTTCAAAAAAATTGATTTTGAGATTTTGGTGGAAAACGATATTTTATTATCTTCGAAATGATATTATTATTGAAGTCCAAATTCTTCAAGTAGACTGGCTATAAGGCACGAAAAACCGCACATTGTCGTCGTGTTGTGATAGAGAAATTATACATCGCAAGGATTTTACTGCTATAGGGAATGAGATTAGAGGAAGAGTAGATTGGATGTCACCGGTGGAAAAGTTATTAGAGAGAGAACGTCATGTTGGTTGTGCGCATGCGTCTCTAGTCCTCGCTTCCGGAGACACTTCACCGAAAGCGAGGACGAGAGAGACGCATGAGCAAAACCATGTTGACGTTCTCTCTCTGTAAGGTGATGTCCCATCAAGGGACGCTACTCTTCCGCTAATCTCATTCCCTATTATGTCTGAGTGATATAAAATCTATTTTGTGTGAATTATTGGGTGATGAAGTTTTGGGGGGAAAATCTTGAAAATGGCTGCTGGTAAGGAGAGGGTTTGAATGAAGCAATTGGGGAGAGGTAGCGGATGGAACGCATCGTATTTGGAAAGGGTCAAAACGAAATCGAAAGTATAACAAAATAAATGCATCCCTTTATATCGAGGATGCCTATTTTATTTATTTATTCATTTCAGGTCAGCGGCTGGTTGGATGGGAGCATCACCCTTGAATCATATACCTATGATGTTCGCATGGGTGTACGATCCGATAGAGGCGGGTGGTTGGATGGGAGCATCACCCTTGAATCATATACCTATGATGTTCGCATGGGTGTACGATCCGATAGTGATGTGGTTGGATGGGAGCATCACCCTTGAATCATATACCTATGATGTTCGCATGGGTGTACGATCCGATAGTGATGTGGTTGGATGGGAGCATCACCCTTGAATCATATACCTATGATGTTAGCATGGGTGTACGATCCGATAGTGATGTGGTTGGATGGGAGCATCACCCTTGAATCATATACCTATGATGTTCGCATGGGTGTACGATCCGATAGTGATGTGGTTGGATGGGAGCATCACCCTTGAATCATATACCTATGATGTTAGCATGGGTGTACGATCCGATAGTGATGTGGTTGGATGGGAGCATCACCCTTGAATCATATACCTATGATGTTCGCATGGGTGTACGATCCGATAGTGATGTGGTTGGATGGGAGCATCACCCTTGAATCATATACCTATGATGTTAGCATGGGTGTACGATCCGATAGTGATGTGGTTGGATGGGAGCATCACCCTTGAATCATATACCTATGATGTTCGCATGGGTGTACGATCCGATAGTGATGTGGTTGGATGGGAGCATCACCCTTGAATCATATACCTATGATGTTAGCATGGGTGCACGATCCGATAGTGATGTCGTTGGATGGGAGCATCACCCTTGAATCATATACCTATGATGTTCGCATGGGTGTACGATCCGATAGTGATGTGGTTGGATGGGAGCATCACCCTTGAATCATATACCTATGATGTTAGCATGGGTGTACGATCCGATAGTGATGTGGTTGGATGGGAGCATCACCCTTGAATCATATACCTATGATGTTCGCATGGGTGTACGATCCGATAGTGATGTGGTTGGATGGGAGCATCACCCTTGAATCATATACCTATGATGTTAGCATGGGTGCACGATCCGATAGTGATGTCGTTGGATGGGAGCATCACCCTTGAATCATATACCTATGATGTTCGCATGGGTGTACGATCCGATAGTGATGTCGTTCTTCTTCTCTTTACTAGCCTATCCTGCTTCTTTGGTTTGTGATTGTATTTTTGACAGGGGATATTTTTTTTCCTGTAAATCTTCTGCCTGTTTGTTCTTGGTTATTTATAATTTAGCTTATGATATCTTTAGGTTATGATTTTGATTGACATTTGTACTATTTTTGTTAGATTGCTTGTTTTTTTGTTTCAGCGGTCTCTCATATAACCTCAATTGTGTTGGAAGAGACCTAAAGCAACAAACAAACAAACAAACAAAAAAAATTTCACGTCAGGGCGGGGCTGGAGGGGGGGGGGGGGTATTTTCTCGTTTATTTATTTTTAACTTTGCGTCATGCCACGTCATACTCTCCTTATCGATTTTTTTTAAAGATCATTAATTCTATTAGACTTCAACAGTCGTGACGTCACTTCCCTCGTAATGACGCATAGTTAGTAACTGGTTCTAAACTATCAGAACAATGAAGGACGCCCTTATGAAATACTTCTCCAACGAGCATAAAAGTGTTTTCAGAGGATAGGAGAAAAACATTATGAATCTGATTATGTTTTGACTTATATACATTCTGATCAAGTGACACGTGGAAAAGTTCTAGCCAGCATGAAGATTAAATTATACCAATTTTCTTTGTTTAGAACCGAGCTGCTGGTTGCTGGGCGGACGTGACATCACACTATTGAGTCCTATTAAAAAGGTCTTGACTGAGTTGCCGTTCGCCTCCGAATCGACTTGGACGCCTCGGCACCTTCTCTTATTCTATTGACGAATTCCCTCCACTGGTCTCGACCTTCTGCAGAGGACTGTAAGAAAAAAAAAATGAGCTTTTATGTAGCGCAATATCCACTAAATGTGCTCAAAGCGCTTTACAAGAGGTCCCTGGTCAACAGCAACATTTAACATATAGGACGGGACATGACGCCTGTTTGGCGATTTTACAATTTTTAGGACAGAGACAACGCTGTTAGCGGCCAGGTACTTATTTTACACCTGAGTAAGGTGAGAGAATGTGAGTAAAGAGTAAAGGACTCAACTATGCGCCGAGCGAGGCTCGAACCATGACCTTCCGATCTGAAAGCGAGTGTCATACCACAAGACCACATAGCCGCACTGTAGATCTGCAATGACAATTTTTCTGACCATCTCTTTCCTTACCAGCCATTTTCAGGATTTTCCCCGAAAACTTTACACCCAACTAACACAAACATGTTGTTTTTTTATCACTCAGACACAATAGCAGTAAAGTTCTTGCGACAAATAATTTCTTTACTAAAACATGCTCTACGACACCCTGTTCATTTTCTTTAACTTTTATGATGCACAAGATAAATGTGAACAACAAAAATGTTGGTTGTATCGTAACGACCTATAGTTGGTAAGGAGAGGGTTAATTCTTGATGGTTGGTAAGGAGAGGGTTAATTCTTGATGGTTGGTAAGGAGGGGGTTAATTCTTGATGGTTGGTAAGGAGAGGGTTAATTCTTGATGGTTGGTAAGGAGGGGGTTAATTCTTGATGGTTGGTAAGGAGGGGGTTAATTCTTGATGGTTGGTAAGGAGGGGGTTAATTCTTGATGGTTGGTAAGGAGAGGGTTAATTCTTGATGGTTGGTAAGGAGAGGGTTAATTCTTGATGGTTGGTAAGGAGGGGGTTAATTCTTGATGGTTGGTAAGGAGGGGGTTAATTCTTGATGGTTGGTAAGGAGGGGGTTAATTCTTGATGGTTGGGTGGGGTTCCTGACCACCCATTCTGGACACGGTGCCACTTACTGTGTCTTCTATCCCTCTTTTCCAACACGCTTTCTGTCTTTGTCTTAGAATGACATTGCTTGGTTTTATCCTAGCCCTTGTCGGATACCCTAGCTGTGAGGGAAACAGTCAAATGCATAGATAGAGTTTTGGGAGATTTTTTTTTTCTCGTAAATCATCTCTCTGTTTTGCAATGTGTTGTGATTTGTTTACATATTATATAGGATTTGAAAAACATGTGAGTGTATTCTTCTTAGTGGGGACCTGTGCTTGTCTGAATGAGGCTTTTAGGTGATTTCAAACTGAGTAATTTGATAGTGTACTCTTGGAACTCCATCTGTTTCCTATTTTGAACCAGTCCCCCCACCTGTCTTATCATTTCTTGGGTCTGCTTTAATTGTAATTCTAGAACGTTTTACTATCCCATTTTTTTTCCTTTTTACTGTCGCTGGTATGACCTTAATGTGTCGCAAGCGCCGTAAAACCCTTAAAAACAAAACAAACGTCACCCGAACCCTAAAAGATCGACCAACGACCAGGACGAAAACCAGGACCTGTCTTCAGAAGTCGCCACACGACGACCGATTGCGCGAACTAATGGTTTTCCTGCTCGTCTTTGGGCGATCTTTAAAAAAAACCCCAAAAAATAGACTTTTATATCCACTAAATGTGCTCAAAGCGCTTTACAAAGGGTCCCTGACCAACAGCAACACGCTGGGTGGGGATCTTGAACTCCCATAGTGGGCAGGGGGGGGGGGGGGTACTTACTGTGTCTTCTCTCCCTTATGTCTGTTTTCTTACATGCTTTCTGTCTTTGTCCTTCCCCCCCCCCCCCCCTGGCCACCCTACTTGAATCTTACTTTTTTTTTGGGGGGGGGGGGGTGTGGTGGGGGTGTCAGCCTATTTCTTTATGTTTAGCACATTAATATCAGTATGAAATTGAATGTAAGCTTCGATTTAATTACGAAAACGGATAGAATGGACGTTTCGGGTTTCCCCTTTATCAACAAACAGGATGAATGAGATGATGTGGTAGTGACGTTGTCTTAACAACGCCACTACCACATCATCTCATTCATCTGTAGTGTTTCATTCGTCCTGTTTGTTGATAAAGGGGAAACCCGAAACGTCCATTCTATCTGTTTTCGTATATTAAATTGAAGCTTACATTCAATTTCACATTTTTATTTAGTTCTTCGAGCTTCGAGCAGCAACATTTACATTATGTTTAGCACAGACAATCCATACAATTCTCACATGAAGGTTTCACTGTCTTGTTTAATTGGTCTTCAAATGATGATTATTATTATTTCAATACTTTTGATAATTAAATGTTTGTATCAATATTTTTTTTGTGATTAATATACAGGTGATTAAAATGATCGTATTGTTCTGAAATTAGAGTGATTTTGTTGGTTGCTGTTTGTTTCTTCGTTGTAACGATTCTGATTCCTGGGTGGGGTTTCCTGACCTCTCGTAGTGGGCAGTGGGGTGGGGGAGGGGGCACTTACTGTGTCTTCTATCCCCTTGTATCTGTTTTCCAATTGCTTTTTGTCTTTGTCTTGGAATGAGATTACTTAGTTTTATCCTGACCCTGGCTGGAGTCCTTGACCGGGAGGGAAAGATTCGAATATATAGGTATAGTTTTGGGAGATGATATTTTTCCCCTTTTAAATCATCTCTCTGTTATTAAATTTTTAATATATGATTTATAAACATTTGAGTGTATTCCTCTTAGTGGGATCTTGTGCTGGGGTCTGGGTGAGACTTTTAGGTGATCTCAAACTTAGTACACTGATAGTGTGCTCTTGGAATCTACATCTGTTCCCTATTTCAACCATTTCCCTGATGTCTTACTTTTTCCTCAAGTCCCTTTAATTGTAATTCTAGAATGGTTTTACTATCCAATTTTTTTCCTATTTACTGGCGCTGATATGACCTAAATGTGTTGCAAGCGCCGTAAAACGTTTAAAAAAAGCAGAACAAACGATTTTGATTTTGTTATTTAAAAAAAAATAACAAAATCAGATATTTTTCTGTTTATTTTATTGAAAGACGGTATTACAAAAATATTGAAATGATGCTACGAGGGTTGATCACATATGAATTGCCCTGACTAAAAAAAATTGAGCTTTTATATAGCGCAATATCCACAAAGTCCTCAAAGCGCTTTACAAGGGGTCCCTGGCCAAGAGCAACATTTAACATGTAGGACGGGACATGACGCCTGTTAGGCGAAATTACTTTTTTTTTCGGATAAAGCAACGCTGTTAATGGCCAGGTACTCATTTTACACCGGAGTACGGTGAGAGAATGTGAGTAAAGAGCCTTCTCCAAGGACTCAACTATGCGTCGAGCGGGGCTCGAACCCATGACCGTCCGATCAGAAAGCGAGTGTCATACCGTAAGACCACATAGCCACACAAATAAGGAAATGAGGAAATCGTGAGTTTCACATGAAATTTTCAGGGAAAGTTTATCAATTTCTCTTAAGAATACATAAAAAGATGTTGGGGACTTCTGAGTGGCACTTTTTATGTTACTGCACATCGAAGAAAATAACCCAGAAATTCAGCTTTGTCAAAGGGAGGGAAGTTATGGCAAATGAAAGAGAGAAAAGAAAACGATGTGAAATTCTCTGGCGGAAGCGATAAATAATTTTTTGTTTTTGTGACAATGGATGAAACATGGCTGGGCCAAAAATCTGTCATTTTAATTCAGAGATTAAATGCCTCTAAAAATCAATGGAGACCTATTATGAAGAGTTGAAGAGAAAGATGAAATGTTCTGTGATAAAAGTTGTGCTCATCTCTGATCAAAGGTGAGGGGCGGGGGGGGGGGGGGGGGGTTGGGCAGATGTAAGGCATCATTGTGTTTGACTGTCTTCCAAAAAACAAAACAATAATAGGAAAAACGACTTAAGGTTAACCCACACCGGAGGCTGACTCCAACGACCCGGCACTGCCGTCCTCTGCCGTCTTCCGGATAAAGACGTCGGGCACGGACACAATACTAAGAATAAAGAGAAGAGCCGCTAGACCTACCCATAACAAGCTCGGGGAAAACGGCAAAGGACGTCGGGTGCTTGGTATGGGTTGGTAGGTCTAGCAGCTCTTCTCTTTATTCTTCGTGTTTTGTCTGTGCCCGACGTCTTTATCCGGAAGACGGCAGAGGACAGAGGCAAAGGGTCGTCGGAGTCGGTCAGTCTCCGGTGTGGGTTAGCCTTTACAATTTTTGAATGGACCGAGTTCGTTCAATTTGGTGTTTATCCAGGCCTCACAGAGCAGGAAACCCACTAGTCTAATTTCATCATCAGTTATTATAGTTTTCAATATATATATATATATATATATATATATATATATATATATATATATATATATATATATATATATACATATATATATATATACATATATATATATATATATATATATATATATATATATATATATATATATATATATATATTTAGCAGGACACGGCGATCTATCGTGTCAAAGGCCGCTATCATGTCTATCTCGATGATGGCGATATTAATTTTCTCGGATAGAGTTTTCGCGGTCAGCCATTTAAGCTTCCACGCGACATCTTCTATGCTTTTTTCATGACGAAATGCACTTTGGCTGTGTGATAAGTACCTTTCTATGTCTGGTCCTATCCTGTTAAGAGCTATTATGGAGGGTGTTTTCATTCGAATGATTGATGGTCAGTAGGTTTATTGGTCTTAGGTTCTTTGAAAGTCCTTTGGTCTTTATACGAGTAAGTGTCTGTATAGAAATTAATGAGTCTGTGTTTTTTAGCACGTCAAAGCGTCTTAGAGATATGTAAAAACTAATGAACAAAAATGAATATAACAGCTTCAAAAATAACAAAAATACCAAACACGAAATATTTCGGGGTCAAAACCCGTCTTAAGCCAACAACAAAAATCGAAAAACCATAAATACATTACTAAAAAAAACAAGATGACGAATGTTGTTCTTGACTGAAGAAGGGGGTTGAGTCCGAAACGTTCCGTGTTTTTTTTAGTATTTCGTTCTTTTCTGAAACTGTTATATTTATCTTTTTTTTTTGTTTACAACTTTTTACAGTCCACAGTGTCAGGTCGCTAAGTATCACTTAGAGATTATGTATACTGTGACTAACCTCTATGCGAATCACATGGGCTAACGACAAAGTGAAAATATTTAGTAAATGTCTCCATTATGACCAAGCCAGCGGTTATCGAAACGCTTCTATAAGCCTGAATAACGTTGGCTTCTCTAAATTTCTCTGTAACAAATCACCTTATTTGAAACAATAATAGTCAGGTGCTTCAATTTATATCCAATTTATATCCCATTACGAGTAATGTAGGAAAGGTGATGTTGATAATTACGGTGGGTTTTTTCTTGGGTAGTTGTGTAGTAGTAGTAGTAGTAGTAGTAGTAGTAGTAGTAGTAGTAGTAGTAGTAGTAGTAGTAGTAGTAGTAGTAGTAGTAGTAGTAGTAGTAGTAGTAGTAGTAGTAGTAGTAGTAGTAAGTAGTAGTAGTGTAGTAGTAGTAGTAGTAGTAGTAGTAGTAGTAGTAGTATATAGTAGTAGTAGTAGTAGTAGTAGTAGTAGTAGTAGTAGTAGTAGTAGTAGTAGTATAGTAGTAGTAGTAGTAGTAGTAGTAGTAGTAGTAGTAGTAGTAGTAGTAGTAGTAGTAGTAGTAGTAGTAGTTGTAGTAGTAGTAGTGTAGTAGTAGTAGTAGTAG